>NW_011358463.1:0-15480 GCF_000735185.1 Notothenia coriiceps | reverse complement strand
ACTGGAAGGATAGCTTCTGTCCGACCATGCGAAGGATGGAAACGGACTTCCTCTCGCTCGAGAACTCTCTATAGAGCGGCGTTCCTCCTCAACTTCTACTCTCTCGTCAGCTCGTGGACGGGGTTGAGACTACACAGTCAGCAGATTAGTGGCCGAACTAAGAAGTCCGACTCACATTTGTAAGATGGAGACGTTAACAGGACAGAGAGGGGGGGCGGGCGGGCCGGGAAAGGCAGACGAGAGAGGAGAGAGAGAGAGAGAGGGAGGAGACACACGCGGGAGGAGGAGAGAGAGAGAGAGAGAGAGAGAGAGAGAGAGAGAGAGAGAGAGAGAGAGTCTCGGAACGGAGAGGACATCGTGAAGTCCCGACCTCTTTCCGAAACAAACGTACTCAATATCACTCTCTGTCGGGATTGGTATGTAACACCCTGTCTCATATAGAAGACAAGTACTAAATCGAGCCCATCCACAAGTCATTATCGGTATCGACGACGACGACCTCCCGAGTCCCACTACATACCTCGTCTTCGTAAATAGGTCTACGTGCATGACTATGTTTCACGTACACACCGTGAATATTTCTTCGTCTCAAAGGAGTTTTTTCGTTGATTCTTATCACGAAGAAACCCAAAAAAATATCGAAACTAATTCGAAATTATACGAACACCTCGATGGGGTTCCCGTTTGTCACCTGTCATAAAAACAGGTTTTTTCCGGTGTTCCTTGTCCACACGATCGATCTGCGAATCTTCCTTTCATCGTTGGCATTTTGGCAGTCAGTCGTTTTTTTTTTTAGAGTTGGGCCGAAGTCTGTAGAGTCTTTTGTGTCGCTGAAATCAGGGTTTGTTGGAGGGCGCAGATGCAATTTACATACGGAGGCGTAGACGTAATTTACTCACGCGCTATGCCTTCCTCGCTTCTCTATTTACCCGAGGTGTCGTCGCTTCAGGAAGTGTCTTTGAAATGGAACACTGAGACAACAGAGAAGGAGGGGGAAGTGAGCCGAAAGTGTCTGTGGAAGGGGCCATTAAGCAGCGTTAAGCCGAGTATTGAAGGAGAAGTGAGGCAGCTGAAAGAGAGGCGAGAGTAACGAGTAAGTAAAGAAAAAAGAAGGAGAGTCCCAAAGTACAGAACACAGGTTGGAGGCAGGGCGACGACGAGCAGGAAGCGAAAGACACGTCTGAAGTGAGACTCGAGGTAAGTTGTCTGAGTAGGGTATAAGGAAATTTCCCGGGTTACGCCTAGTCCAAAGACGTCCTCAGTCCGGGGGAACACACGTCCTCGACGAGTCCTAAACGAAATCCGACGGCTAAAAAGAAAAAAAGACGAGCCTACATTTGTGACTCCTAAAGAAACGCCGACTTCCCTTGCAGACAACCCGGATATCTATGCTCGTCCTTGGTATGGGCAGTAAAATATAAAAATATGAAAATGTTGAAGTATGTTGAAAAGTTTAGGGAACCAGTCCTATAACGTGCTAGGACGTTTTTGCATGTGACAGAATGGCGAAAGGTTTGTAGTTAAAATGCATGAACAAATAATAAAAGAACCAAAATATAGCATTTACAAGAATTCATACAATCTACAGAACTGAACTGAAACAACAATATAGGTGCTTCTGTTTACGTACATAGAGGTTTTATATGAACCGTTGTTTAGATTAATACTACGAAACTGTGTATTTTATGAGAAAAAGTCTTACATTTGGTGATTATTGATATTAAACTTATTTTTGACTTTGTCAGTTAATTTTTTCGATAAAAGTAGGCAACTCTGTCAAACTCTTCTGATTACACAGAGAAGTAATACCGAGAATTCCTTTACAATCTCTTCGACGTCCAAAACCTATGTAGCAGAATCTATTGGTACCAGACCATTCTTGGCTAAAACTACCAGTCTACTGGCGGTTCCATCCCTCTCATCTAACTCTCTATCTATAACATAATACCATGTTGAATTATTTCGGTAGAGGGAGTGGAATTTTTTTAGTTTAGATGCCTTTACGTTTACTTTCGGTTTTGTTATGAGATTGTGTAAAGAACTCACCTCCATAGAACATACCACCCTCCTCCTCTCTCTCTCTCTCTCTCTCTCTCTCTCTCTCTCTCTCTCTCTCTCTCTCAGAGCCTTGCCTCTCCTGTAGCACTTCAGGGCTGGAGAAAGGCTTTGTTTGCATGAGTTATAGTGAGAGACAGCCCTAACCATACATTGTGGGACAGAGTATATCTTCTGTTCATGATTTAGCTCGGGTAGGTGTTCAGTAATAGCCATAGCTGCTGCTGCTGGAGGGCTCAGGGTGATGTATGGAGCAGAAGCATTTATCCAGATGCACGTACTGATACAAAGTGCATGTGTGGCACTTATAAAGAAGCAGAGTTTCCTCAAAAAAGCAACTAAGAATAGTGCTTCTTTGGGTTTTTTTATAGCTTTGATTAAGCTTTAATATGCTTGTGGAGCTACCCCAAGGGCAAACAGTGGACAGTATTTTTGTCCAAAAAAGGCCACAAGGAACAGGTGTGCTAGCTAGACGCTTAGAAGGAAAGTAGCAACCGTAAAACCGTCAGTCAGCAAAAAAAAAAATCTCAACCCGGCTTCAGACATCTCAGAAAACACAGCGACTTTAGTCCCAAACAACCTCCCGCGTCTACGTTAAATGTATGCCTCCGCATCTGCATTAAATGAGTGCGCGATACGGAAGGAGCGAAGAGATAAATGGGCTCCACAGCAGCGAAGTCCTTCACAGAAACTTTACCTTGTGACTCTGTTGTCTCTTCCTCCCCCTTCACTCGGCTTTCACAGACACCTTCCCCGGTAATTCGTCGCAATTCGGCTCATAACTTCCTCTTCACTCCGTCGACTTTCTCTCCGCTCTCATTGCTCATTCATTTCTTTTTTCTTCCTCTCAGGGTTTCATGTCTTGTGTCCAACCTCCGTCCCGCTGCTGCTCGTCCTTCGCTTTCTGTGCAGACTTCACTCTGAGCTCCATTCAACAGACTCATCCCATATTCCTTTAAAGGGCCCAATGCGGATCAGGTTTCTGCAGGAGTCAGGCCCCCTTGTGTGCAGGAGCTGCTCAGGATATTGCATTTAGGCTGGCCCGAGTTTTTCTTTTTTCTCTCAGGATGTAAACACTGAAGATTTCTTTGCGCTGAAGGGAAACGTCTGTTGCCCTATAGACTCACACAGGAAACCATACCGCAGTTCATTTTATATTTTTATACTTTTACAACTTATACACAACTTTTCCAAATCCCTTGGTCAGAATATTTCACATTCCTGCAAAAAAAACGTACAACTGTCTCTACCGCTTTCAAAACATCAATTTCTACCTACTTGCTTTATTATTTTCATATTTTATATCGTAAATGTTTCTATAATATGTTATGTCTCTTGACTTGACTCTTGTTGTTATATCAACACGAAGACAAATGCCATGTATCTCCAAATATACTTGGCAACAAATCTAATTATGATGCTTTGACACATAATATCCCTTTCAGACATGTAAACACATAAAATAACTATAATTTGAATAAAAACTGAAACAGTTCAATTAAAAAGCTATTGTTCATCACGTTTGAGACATTTGAGAAGACTAATGTGTCTCTTCATTATGGCTCTTAAGGAAATGTTAGAGAAGCTGCACAGGTATTTGGATACATCGTCTTATAACCATGTCTTTACAACATTTAATGGCAATCCAGCCAATAGATGTTTATATGTTATTATGGCTACAACTTAATAAAAGCACATCTCCCTCACTTAAACAAAATCAAATCTACGGAAATGCAAATGAAGCAAACAATACTCTAAACACATTTCTTAGTGGAGGGGATCTTTATGGTAATTTAAAGCAGTCAGTATCCCTATATCAGTGGCGGACTGACCATCGGGACGCTCGGGACGAAGTTGTCGATTCTTGTTCTGTTTTCTGTGACTATCTTCCTCACCCTCTCAGTCTTTCAGTTGCGCGCGCTACTAAAGAGACGTGTTACCATGGAAACCAAACAATGGTGTAGCTGTATTAAAGTCCGAGTGGAAACAGTCCTGAGTAAATCTGATTTTGTCAGAAATCGGGAGAAATGCGGGAGAAATATGACCCCGGGAGGAAACCGGGAGGGGGCAATGAAATCGGGAGTCTCCCGCGAAAATCGGGAGGGTTGACAAGTATGCCCCCCACCCCCCCACCCCACCCCTTGACAATTTACTAGCGGTACCGAAGTGGGCTGGTGGAGATGCCCGGGCTGATTCTTAATCCCAGTCCGCCCCTACCCTATATTACCTCTGATTAACAATCAAGACCACCATGATGCTTAAGCATTGAGAAGTCAAACTTTTGGGTTTTAAGTAGCCTAATTACAGTATGTTTGTTTATTGGCAAGGCTTGCAGGCTGGGCTTTACTGGAATCAAATGTTGTTAAATCCCTATGTGGAGCTTTGCAACTGTAATGAATCATTATCTGAGTGGTAAAAGAATTGTGAGGGGATAATTTGGGAAGGTTTAAAACCACACCAACAAAATACAAGTGTGCTTAGGGCTGAGTATCCTAACCCTTGTTCTCTAAATCTCCCAAGGATTCCCTCAAATGTCAGAAACAGTTCCCAGTCAAGCTGTTTTAATCAGAAGTGTAGTTTAGAAACAAATGAGGCCTGATCAAAAAGGCAGACTTGTGGCCCTGGTGGGAAGATCGGTTTCTCCCCTTCGCACATCTCCATGTGGAACATTTGATCATTTCTGTCTAAGCGTCACGCAAATAAATAATTTGCCTATGTTTTTAGCGTCACATAGCATCAGACACTAAGTCACAGCAGTAAAACAGAGTGTAATACAAAGAAGGGAACGTTTGAATCTAATTATAATATAGTCTGAAATGGAAGTATGTCATGATTTCTTTTCTTTTTTTCAGTTTGTGTGTTAATGTAACAAGCATGCAGTGGTTATGATGACACGCCCTGCTGCGTTCACTGACAAAAGTAACACGAATACATGCATGAAGCCAGACAGAGAACACACAAATAACTACACATCTTATTCTCAGCTGCTGGTGTGTGCAAAAACTGGATACTGTATGACATGGGAAAAAGGTCACATATAAAAGCTTCAGCAACACAAATACTCTGTTAAACCGCTTCAAAGGGCACCTGGGTATTTCTGTAGCACGATAGTTACTGTAGATCGTTTTCTAACATGTATGGATGCTAAAAAGGGCAGTTTGGCAGCATTTGTTACAACCATAGACTGTATATATAAACAGTTACAACAGACTTGGTAGTCTTATGAAGATAGCAAGTACGATTTGTCGGAGGTTCAGGCGAACTTCTTGGACATTTATAACAGGCAGATCTAATGCACATTGGACTGCCAGGACCCCACCCCTGAAGGAGTTTCAGCTTGGACATTGTTTCCTAGAAGAATCCTCATCCAATCCTCCCACCCCATTAATATGTCTAATAGCATTTAGCACTCTGGCTGCATTCTTTGCTGTTCCCTTATACACATTTGCACTCTTGTACATTGGTATTCATTTTAATTCCTTGCTCTTGCTCTGTGTTTCATTGTGCTGCTTTAAACCTGGTACACAATGACAATGCTACCATCCTGATGTTTACAATATATACATTTAGTGCGTGAGCATGCCTCGTCAAACATTTGCTTTAAAGTAATACATAGAAAGTACAGCTATTCTGTCATTAACGTTTAGTGTCAGACATTTAGCTAGTATGGGTTAAATGTTTGTGAAATGTCTTTGGTGAACCACATCTGGTTCAAGCTTTATTTGAACTGTATTTTGTTAACAGCCCTTGTTATACTACTTAGACAATATGTGAAGTGCCACTTAGTTTACACAACTTGAGTGCTAATGTGAGACTATTTAGAGGCTTTATTTAATATTGACTTTTAATGGGAAACGAAGTGTGATTAAAGTGGTGATTAGAGCGTTGTTTGTTCATTCACAATACTGATACGGCAGAAGTACCAAGTTGACTCTAATGGGTGTGGACTCCTCAGACTCACTGTAACAATGCTGAGGAACACCCTCTCCGCTGTGTGTATGAGAATGTTCTGATATGATAAACTGCACCTTTCGTAGGAGAAATTCTTCCAAATTCCATCCTGGAAAAGGTCCGTTCTGGAAGTGGGAGGGCTGAGTTTACAGCGGGGATTTCATCGTTACAGCTTGTGAGGCTAAAGGCTCTGCCCTGTGTTTCACAATCACTCAGTGCCTCAGTGCTCTCAGTCAAAACAAATGGTGTCAGGCCTCCATGGTTTACATGCCTATTCTCGGGCAAGGCTGCCAGTGCGGTGAGGGGGAGGCAGGACAGAGGAGAGGGAGCTTAAGGCCAGTTTCACCAAGTGTCTGCAGATTAATGTGGGCTCTTACAGTGGTTTAAACTGGGTATAATATAGTGGTGGTCTAATGGATAGTGAGGTGGGCTGAAGGTCGGAAAGTTGTGAGTTCAAATCCCGCCTGGAACACCACCACTAGTGTGCCCTTGAGTAAGGCACTTAGCCCTTAGTTACTCCAAGGAGAATGTCATTGTAAGTTGCTTTGGATAAAAGTGTCAGAACTGAAATTAAGATATGTCATAATTCTGAAGACTTGCAGACAGGTCAGGTCGAGAAAAGAATGTCCATTATATCCCTCTATTTCCCCCATTCACAATATCTCTTAAGAAAAGGCAATATTCAATATAGGCTCTTATGCACATACTGTATACTATGAACTGAGCTCATCTATGACCAGTTCAAATTAGTTATACTTAGTATTCTTCTTAATAACTGAATCTGTCTTTCAAGAAAAAGTCTGGTACAGTAATATCCTAAATCCAGCAACTCATTAATTCTACAAGCATATTCCGTGTTGCCAAAGCCTGACACAGCCTATGTTTAAAACCATCAAAAAACCATCAGTGACAGTGATCAGTGAGGGACAGAGTTGTACTGGCTGTAATGTGCCTTCAGTATGAGGTACATGGGCAATGTTGTTCATTTTGAGTCAATGACACATACACTGTCTTAAATACTTTAAAGAAACACCAAAACCATGACTGAAAATAGTCCCAAAAAGCACTTTTTAGTAACCCTTAAACAACATTTGCTAAGAAGTGCAGTTCCCAGCAGTTTAAGGAACTTATTTAGAGTTTAATTCAAAACTAAAAGTAGGTATTTCTGCCCTGTCTAATTGCATTGTAGATTTTTTGGGGGATATGTTGACAGAAACAGAAACATAGTAATGGCAGCTGTATCCTATTACTTTTCTTGAGTAGTACTTTGTAACATGTATTGGCACATACAGTATTGCTTAATTAGCTGAGCTCTACTTCTAGTTCTTCTACTTTTTACGCCTATTTTAGATTAAAATAAGATGCTACACTATGACATACATACAGTATTTGATCCATACCTGTGATATCACCCTCTGTCTTGAAGTTTTCTGTTGTATCTTCTTAGGTGACAGACTGGACCAATATATAAAACACATACAGTCTGTCAGTTTCATAAAACAAGTCTTCTTTGTGGACATAAGGGAGACAGCGAGACAGAGGTTAGAGATTAACGTAGATTTGTCAGGACTGTTTACTTTTCAAAGTCCCATTCACCACAATAAAACGAGGAAAATCTGCTTTCAGTTTTCATTCACTTCACATCCAAATGGAAACGCTGAAGGAAAATCTCAACATAGACTCACTCATTCCACTCGCAGTTTAAAGCCATCATTTGAGCCAACACAGCAGTTGAAAAAGTTTTTATGATGAGTTTGCATGCTTTTTTTTTATTGCTGCTTTTATTTGAGTTGTTTTTTAATTTGTTATTTGGATATTTTCAGAACTTTGAGTTTAAATTGACCTTGTTTATATAAAAAAAGAAGCTTCCCACAACATAAATTAAGACGTCTGAATTCAGATGTCAAAGGTCGGTTGACTGTCTTTTGACCCGAGCTCTGGTTAGAGGCTTCTCCGCGGCTGTTGTTCGGCCACTTGTCTTACCCCTCACAACATCACTGAAGCAGAGCGTTGTCCCTTCCTCTCACATGTTGACGGCCCTCTTTAACCACTGGAGACTTTGTTAGGCTAACAAATAGGTCTCCCTCTCTGATGTCCTTTGAGCATTTTATTGCCATTTGGCCAGCCGCGCTGGAACCACAGAGGGAGTGGAGCATGATGGGAACTCCATATAAAAAGAAAATAAACCAAACTCACTTTCACAGCAACATTATGAGACAGAGGACAGCAGCTCGGATTAGAGATGTAAAGGATAACATGTTGGACACTCATGGGGGGAGGGGGGGTGAACATACATAATGAGTTTTTATGGCGGAAAAAACTACTCACCATTTCATTTTTCACCCTCTGTGATAACAAGACCGTCAACTCCTCTCCCCTTTGCCTCTTTCTCCTCTGTATTTATTTTTCAACGGCGTGCTTCCTCCTCTCTCCGTGTGTGGTCTGCTTGATGAGCGGCAGTGTGGCTCCAAGTGAACAAAAGCTGGTGTTGCAGGTAGAAGAGAGGTCATCTCGCTTCTGGCCACTGCTGGGAAAGGCAATAGCAGAAACACAACTCAAACACCACACTCTAAAAACCCCTGAATATATCTGTCTCTTTTCCCTCTTAATGCTCCGAAATGTTCCCAAATATAGTCTCTAACGGTGTGTTTCTGTTTGGTGTTGAGCAGGTAGAGTACAGTTGATTTTGCTGTGGCTGAAATCAACACTATGAGAGCGGTGAGAGCGAAGCAAAAGTAAGTTCCACATATGTGTAAAATTGATTGCATACACACATGCTGTAAATGCACTTCTGTTTGGAACAACTGCTTTAATAATACAATTAAATGTAATCTTAATTAATTTGATTCACATTGTCATTCGCTTTAAAGGTGAAAATGTTGCTTATTGTGTATAAAACATGGTTAAAATAACCATATTTAAGTCTGGGTAAATAACCCAACTGTATTATACAAAATAACACTAGCTCAAAACAACCTTTGCTGCTGTGTTAAGTTGCACCAGTATTATGTCAGTATATTGACTCAAACATGGCCCTTTTTTCAAACCAATGATTTGTTTCAGCGTGCATACTGTTGGACTTTATACTGGCATGTGTTATAGACATTAAAGCCAGAGTTTGGGATGTCAACATCATAGGCAGCAATTGAAAAAAACATGGTGAGTGCTGTAGAGTTTCTGTGGAGGCACAGTGTGAGTGTGGTCAGAGCGTGATCCTTAAATGACAGATCCAGAGAGTGATGACTGTGTAGCCGCTTCACAATAACACTCATTTCATAAAGCTGCATGTTGGACTGCACGCACGTGTGTGTATCTCTAAAAGACATACGTGGGTCTGCAATGTGTAAACAATAAGCAAGTGTGTCTGTGCCAACCCAGTCTCACGGCATTTCGTGTTATAATCACAAAATGTAATCTATTGATTCGTGTTCACCAACATGATTTTCCCATTTTCTTCGTGACACACAGAACGATTTTAAAAGCAATGTATTTCTATTGGTAGTATGTTTCGTGCCTGCACCAAATAATAACAAATTAGAAGGAAAAAAAGATTTTAAAAATACAGATTTCAGTATTCTGAGCCCCATTTATTTTCCTCACGGACGGCAAAAAAAGTCCGACATTATACAATTTAAAATAAAAGGGTTAGGCTTAGGGTAAGATATTGAGCAAGAAAATGTTTTTATGAACCACACAGCTTCCGGTCTTCCAAGACCCGGCCGGACAAAAAGCCGTGGTGCAGGCACGAAATACTACCAATAGAAATACATTGCTTTTAAAATCATTCTGTGTGACACCAAAAAAAGGGGAAAATCGTGTTGGTGAACACGAATCAATAGATTACATTTATTTTGTGACTATAACATGAAATGCCGTGAGACTGGGTTGGTCTGTGAGTGATGAAGCCTTGTAAAAATCTATTTAACAAAGCAAAGTCACGTGGTCTTGCATCATAGAGAGGTGATCCAGTGAACAAATCTCAGCCAATCCACAAACCACTACTCCGCTATTGTTGAATACAGTTATCCAACCCGACTAAAGCTGCGAAACTAGCCACGTTCACGTGCTGCGGTCACAAAAATCACAGCAACAGTCAGGAAAGATTTCACTCTGACAAGCCCCTCGTGTCATAAAAAATACTTTAAGAGCTCTATCCACTTATTGGATTATGCAATTGGGAGTTTGACTTTCCTTTAAGAAAACATACATGTGCCGCAGAGGGAAGAGTTCAGCGGCGATGCTGAATAGCATTTAGATGAAGAACCTTCTCACCCTGCAGCCGTGGTGGTCTCATTTATCATCAAGCTATCCCTAAAAAGATAATACTGTATGCAGCTGTTTCAGGGCAGAACGCTTAAAGGAACATTGTCCTCATACTGTATAATGTGAAGCTTTAGCTAGCAGCTAGTTAGCTTAGCTTAACAAGAAGTCTGACAACAAGGGGAAACAGCTAGCCTGGCTCTGTCTAAAGCTAAACAAAAAGAACTAAAAGCAACTCTAAAGCTCTTAATATGTTGTATGTAAGCGGTTTTATGTGCTGAATTATTTATTTCTCAGGACCAGTAACTTCCTGAAATCTCTGCTGGTTGTTCTCCTTTAAAATGCTAAATTGTAATTCTGACACTTTTTTTTCGTACAACTTCTAACATGAAAGCAAATATGTGTCAAACATTTACAATTGATCTTATATAAACACTTCTGCTTGAATGAAGAGACAAGAAAGAAGGCTAAACTAACTGCTGCTATAGCTCTAGTCTAATAATGGTACACACTTCTCAACTAACTTTCAACCAGGAAGTAAATACGTGTTTTTGAAGTATCTTTACCAGAAGGCCTTTTGACTCCAAGGAACATTTGCACAGAAATGGTAAATACTTAGAAAAAATGAATCACGTTTATAAGTAAGACACTACATTCAGTGTCCTTACTGAAAGGGGAAGAAGAGCAGGCGGAGTGCACTGAACCAAACACTGTTGTTGTTTGCAGGACTGTCAAAACAGAATGAGAGAGAGTGAGTGGAAGCCTCCGCTCACACACTGCAGGCATCGAGTGGATCTCTATCCATCATGCTGATTCCCAGAGACCAAACAGTCAACACCGAGCACAGACAAGATCTGTCCAGGCACAATACACTCTCTGTTTACAGCGGGAAACCGTGAATCAAGTGGGAAACAGCGCAATGAGGCGAAGAATGACGGAGTGAGAGATTTCAGAGTGAAATTCCAGATAGTGTGCATAATCTGTGTTGTGAAATTTGGAGAAAAAGCACAGTAAAACAGGGTGGAGGTAGAAAAGCAGGGCGTTTTGCAAACAGAGGATGAGGCAATGTCACATGATCTTTTGAAGCCCTACGGATGGGGGGCTGTGAAAACTCGGGGACAATGGAGAGTATGAGAGCATGAAATGGAGAAAACCCAGCATTGTAAACGGTGACTCTGCAGCCTGAAGGCTCCGCTCCTCTGGGGGGCGGGGGGGGGGGGGGGGGGCGGCGGGCGGCGACTGGCTGTCAGCCGCAGAGTGAGAGTGTTGTGCATGAAGAGATGATAAGATCCAGCTTTGATAAGCGTCTCATTTTGACCCAGGCAGACAGGATGTGAGGGTGCCATCGTTTTTAAAAGAAAAAACAGCAGCACGAATTCAATGTTGGTGACATTTAAATCACTTTTATGGGAGCTGTTTCTTTCCGACTTCTAACTTTATATGAGAAAAACATATGCTTACCTAAGCAAAAACGCTTTTAGCACACAAAAAGTCCTGCGTTTTAAATCCTAGAGTGTAGAAATAAAAGTAGCCTACTTTGCATGTATCAATGCATAAGCAACATTTTCCTTTTGTAGCTGCACAAGGTAGAACTCATTTCAAGAACTTAAAACACAGTCATTTCAGTCCAGTGGTTCCAAACCTTATGGCCAGGACACCTTTAAAGAGTTACAAGATACACCTGGATGAATCAGATAGGAAACAATTTGTAACTTATCTCTTATCAATGAATAGTTGATAATGTGTCTCTTTGGGCCTAAAATACATTGGCATTCTGGGCAATGGAGCTATTTGCTATCTCACGCACGGGGGAGTAAGTTGACATAATCACTACCATGATGTCTGTTCATAAAATATATTACTCAACTCCATTTCCTCTGCAGGTCCTTTGGGGATGCCTGTGTGAATACATCTGTCGCTGGTGCAAAGGTGAGCACTAACAGAAGGTGTGAGGCCCACACACACCTTCTTACAACCAAAGCATGAACACACTGCTTTCCACTGTATGTGACACCTGTTGAAAGTGGGATGTCTTTTTAGAAGAAGACATAAAAGAGTGTGATTGCCCTACAAAAGAATTAGCACTGAGACATCCTTGTTTTCTTAAGGGGCATCACACATACCACACACATGCTAACAATAACAGCGTCTTGATTTGGCATGTAAGCTTCACATAAACACTCTTTTAGCATCTCTGCCACACATCCCCAGATGCTGTTGCTGCAGACTGCTCCTCGTCGCTGGTGGTTCGACGTGTCGACAGAGCAGAAAACAGCTGAAAATGACCTCGTGAAGGGAAGCACATCTCCAAACCAGACGTTTATGAAGCTGTAAATCGCCTCGGTCAGTCAGCGCTGAGAGGTGTTATCAGCCAGCAAACCTCTGCAGAGGAGGAGAGGAGACACTGAGGGCGGCTTTGAGTAAACACATACCAAACTGACTTTGTTGTTCAAGGATCTACAGGAGAACCACGCAGGACTTCAAGAGACCAAAACACACTCATACCCTGCACTCCTTTACTCGTGGTAATGCAAATACCTTAATGTGGGCCACTGTAGCCGACTCCTACAAAAACTTTTAAACACAATTACTCGGTTTATGATTTTAAAATAAGTGAATTTAGAAGAGAGACTACAGAGTTTACAGACATGCTAGCCGCTCTGTGAAGCTGTAATAAGGCACATCTGTACTTGGAGCTGCATGCTAACCTCATTATGCTTACAATGACAATAGTAACATGCTGATGTAATGTGAGCAGGTAACAATCTTAGTTTGGGTGTAACAGTACCATGCTAACATTCGACAAACAGTACAGCTTTGAAGTAGTGAGAATGCTTTTTGTTTTGGAGCTAATTAATTGTAAACCAAAGTACTGATGATGGCCTTCAAAGAAAAGGCAGGGGATCATTACAGTTATTTTAATAGCTAGTTAATACATGTATACTGTGGATGTCTGTACTAAATTGTATGTCAATCCATCAAAGACATCTTTCCTAAAAAGCAAAACTGTCAAACTCATTCTGGTACCAGATGAAAAGTCGGAGGATCATCAAAATTATTCTGATCCATCATCGACCGAATCTCATGTCAATACTTTTTAAAATAATCAGTCAGGTCCAAATGTGCGAGTTACTCTCCCTAAAGCCTGCTACTATGGCTTTAAATGGTTGTCGTGTGGTTATTTATTGATAGGAACGAGGAAAATACCCTTAGAATTAGATCAAAATTCACCAGTTGACTGTTTCGAATTTGTGAGAAATCTGTGCTCATGATAGAAACATAAAATTACAATAATTCTGACCACACACACACAACGAATAAAACATCTTGAAAAAGGTCCCAGAGATAAAATAATGCCTAATAAATGCAAACAATGACTGCACCTATAAATAAAATAACAAAGTTTAGTGAGTTGAGTGCTGAACCTCGAGTTTAATAGCCGATGTAAAAACCATCAGCTCTGTATCCTAATAGTGTTAGATCTTCTTTAACAGGGGAAAATGTGAGAAATATGAATTATGTCTGGTGAGAACGATCCAACAAACACACACACACACTTGTTGGCCTCATCCCACCTGGACTGTCTTTTAATACGTCGGCTCGTTTCATCTCAGTGAGCGGAGAGCTGACGTCACCTTCGTGGAGGCAATGACTGACAGCATTTGGGTGCAGAGAGGAAGAAAAAGATAGTTTCAGAGGTGAAGAATGAAGAGAGAGGAGAGGTAGAGTGGGAGGCGGTGGTTAAGGAAGACAGATGAGCGAAGAGAAAGGACTGAGGGAGGCAGAGTTAATGGAGGAAGAAAAAACAGAGTGTGGATGTTAGACAGGGGGGGGGGAAGTGATGGTTTTAACAGAGTAAAGACAGCAGTATAAGGGAGGAAGGAAAAACTGCTCTCTGCTACACAGCTCAAGATACAGACCATATGGTGTTTGGCTTAATGTGTGAGACTTTAGCGAAGCTGACAGAGAAAGGGCTCAAAAGGGAAGATGAAGAGTTAAAGAGACAGATGCACCGGGAGAAGGGTGGGGAGCACAGATTTGACTGTTTCAGTGACATGCTGTCCTCTGCTGGACAGTGAAGGAACTGCACATTATGTCCAGTCTTTTTTCATTTTACCACACGAGACCGCCAGATCTGCAGCTTCTCTATCACGAAACACTCAAAGCTTTGAATAAATCCAAGTAACAGAAGAAAATCAACGGGTTCAAAGGTTAAAGAATCGATTGTGTCCAACATTTGTAATGTTCCTTTGAGGTGAAAAGCAGCTAAGAATCAGAATGTGGTTTGTTGCCAAGAACATTTTCACATACAAGGAATTTCCTTGCATAACAGTAAACATGAACATTACAGCAAGAAGTACAAACGTAAGAAAAAAGCAGATAAAATACATAAAATAACAAGAATAAAAAACGTTAACATGATTTAGTAAATATTTATTGTATACTTGTATTAAAAATAAGCACTATTCGGTTTTACAAGTAGACATTTTGTGCAGAAATGTGCATAATATTAACCAAGTGCTTTTGGCAATGTGAAGTGAAGAAAGTCCAAGGAGGTATTTACTTAAAGCTGAATATTGAGGTACTTTTTCCATTTCCTGCTACTTCATACTTCACTACCATTTCTGAGGTGCAAATGTTGTACTTTGTTGTGCTACATTTATTTTGAATACACATACTTGCCTCATCCCTTTGTTTCTCAACCTCTCTCTATGGCTACTTTAAAGTGGACCTATCATGCTATATTTGAATAATATAGTGTAGGACCATACCTATATAAGGCATATTTATACTTTTTATTTTTCAAAATACCAAACAGATCATGCATTTTAGCCATTCCTAATTTCTCTCAATTTAACACTGTCTTTGCATGGGCTGATTCTGTGAGAACAGCACCATCTACAGGCCTGGCATATGTACTACAGCGTCTCCAGCGCTTTCGAACGGCAATGTCCGTGGCTGCCTCCTCCTGATTGGTGGAGTTGGCCCAATAGCCGTAGCGCCACTTCTGTGACGTCATAGAAGTGTTCAAATCTGGATCAGTCTGTATCAGATCCGTTGCAGCCCCTTTTTAAGAGATTTGGGTATGGAGGAAAATAGAGAGGGTTGTGTTTTCTGACACTTGGTGAGTTCCCTGGGACACCGGGGACACATGTTCATGTATAAAAGACGTACAAAAGTACATTTTGCATGATAGGTCACCTTTAAGTTTTC
>NW_011358462.1:0-1925 GCF_000735185.1 Notothenia coriiceps | reverse complement strand
TTTTCATTTCCAACACGGCCATCTTCTGTAGAAGTTTGTGGAAGTCATCTGTAGAGAACGGAGGCATTTTGCTGCTAACTAGCTTAAGCTAAATAGCATGCAGTACCAGGCTTTAGCTGTTGCTTGGCCACGCTACTGTAAGACTGAGGTCGTCGTAAACACATTGAAATATGGCTGAAACCCTCCATCTATTTACAAAGAATAACTGTCCCAGTGAATGTCCAGGAGCCGCTGCTCGAAGTTTTCAGAAAAGAAAAATAGAAAAACAGCATAAAAAAGTAAGCAGAGGCAAATGCAAGCAGAAAAGCGTCTGCACTGCAAGAAGGCTGCACATACCTTCCCACCTAGTAGGGGGAAAGACGTAGAAATCGTACAATTTCAGGGGGTGCGCGCAGAGCAACCTCTATAGTTTACATATCTAGTATTTACACAAATATGTGTTGCCACAATTACAATCATTGGTGCGTCGTGGAACGGAGTTTCTATTTTCTAAGTGGATGCAATAAAATGATTTCAATTAATATAGGGAGTCAAGTCTTTTGTTTGGTGACAGTGTAATAACCGTAATAATGTGCAGCGAGGCGGTCATTATTGAAAAAATTACTTCAGGCTGATCAAGATCCTCCACTTCGTCTCATGCTCCGTGATCACCCTGTCAGTTGTTCTTTTTTCAATAATGCCCGCCTCGCTGCATTTATAGGCACAAATAAGTTTAAATATCAAATTGAATTAACTACGGTGGAACAGAAACATCTACCTTTAGAGAATGTGGCACTATATGGTGATATAACTATTAGTCACAGTGACTGATTGGCCTCCCTCCCACCTTGTTGGAGCTCCTGCAGGGTGAAGGAGGTGATGGGGAGGCTCCTCTGCAGCAGCTCCGCTTCTGTGTCCGTGTAGCGGCTCTTCTCCGAGCTGTAGATGCCGTTGATCAGACTCCCGTGAGCCGGCGGCTGCACCACCGTGAAGGTCAGGGTGTCCAGGGGGGAGTCCAGATCAAAACCGTTCAGAATAGACGGAGTCAGCTCCCTCATCCCGCCCTCGTTCACCTGCAGGAGATGAAGAATGGGGATAACTCCACAGAGCGCCCCATGAGGCTGGATTGAGGAAAACATGTTTCAGATACAGGCCGACCTCCATCAGACGACCCATTTTGAAAAACTCATGTGCGTTTATCGTGCTTCTATGCAAATAATGTTTCCTTGCCAGTATTAGGTTTGTGGCCTACACTATTTCAACCAATGTCAACAATACTCATACTTACCCTTAACCTAACTTATATGTTTGTAAACGTAAGCAAAGAAGTTAACGTTAGTGCAGGAAAATAAAATCAAAAAGCTTAATGTAAACATTTTAGCAACATTAGCTTGCTATAGACATTAGCAGAGTATTGGCTGACGTTACTAAACTAATAAGGTTAGATAAAGTTAAGGTAAACATTTGTCTTAAAAGAAACAAAGTAAGAAAAGTTAGTCTTGAGGTGCACGTACCGTGAAGTTGGCGAGCAGAAGGGAAGGCATTTCATCATTGGTTGGACTGATGATGATGTAAAAGGGGACGGGGGCGGAGCGGTGCAACCCATCACTTACACTGATGGACAGCTGGTCGATAGTTGGCTCCGCCCCTTTGCTTTCTGATTGGACGTAGTTGATTAAACCCATGGTCAGGTGGACAAGACTGAAGGATTCTAGGAAAAACAAATAAATACGCCAGGTTAAGGTCGGGTAAACGCTCAACACATACGTATGAGGGGCCGTACAGACCGTAATTCATACTGGTCCTCTCACGCACATACATTCTCCTTTTACATACATATATTTTCACTCTCACACACGTATATATTTACACTCACACATTCATACATTCTGCTCTCATATTATCATATTTCAATGCACACATTCATACATTGTCACTCACATATT
>NW_011358461.1:0-4907 GCF_000735185.1 Notothenia coriiceps | reverse complement strand
AATAAACGGTACACACACACACACACACACACACACACACACACACACACACACACACACACACACACACACACACACACACACACACACACACACACAAACACACAAACACACAGACAGTGATGTACATGTGGGCAGACACACCTGTACAGTCTTGCTATCAGATCAGAGATCACACAGATGGCAGATGTCAGTGTCACACAGGCAGCTCAGCATAGATCCGTGTTAGCAGAGCAGGGATATGAAAGAGATGGCGTTATGACCTCTTCACCTTCCTCCCTCTGTCCTCCTCAGGACTCTCCGTGCATACTTTTCCTCCTCCTTCTTTCTCATCAGCTCCTCTTTTCACTCGTCCTGCTCCTTTCTTCCTGCTTTCTCCCAGCTCCCCCTGATCAGGCTGACTTTCTCCTGCTCCCTCATGCTTACTCTTGTTCACTTCCTCCTGCATCCTCCTGCTCCCATGCTCCTGCTCCGGTCCCTTCCCCCTGCTACAATTTCTCCTTCTTCGTCTTGCTCTATTTTTCAGCTCCCTCCTGCTCTCTTTTTTCTGCTTCCTTCTGCCTGAGCTTTCTCCTTCCAGCTTCCTTGTGCTTTTTTCATCCAGCTCACTTTTGCTTCCTCCTGCCTCGTCTTCCTTCTGCTTCTTCCTGTTACCTTCCTCCTGCTCCCTTTCCTCTGCCCCCTTCTGCTTCTTACTGTTCCCTTCGGCCTGCTCCCTTCAGTTTTCTCCTGCTCCCTTCCCCTGCTTCTTTCCTCCTGTTTTCCCCTCTCCACATCCCCCTGCTCCCTTCCTCCAGCATCCTCCTGGTCCATTGCTCCTGCTTAATCTTACTGTCTTCCTCCTGTTTCCTTCTCCATGCTCCCTTTCCTTTGCCCTGTTCTGCTTTCTATTGCTCCCTTCCTCCTGCACCCTTCACCCTGTTCCCTCCCGCGTTCTCCTGCTCCTGCTTCCTCATGCTTCATCTTGCTCCTTTCCTCCTGCTCCCTCCTGTTTCCATTTTTATCTTTGGGGTTTTAACACCTCCATGAGAATAGGCGACATCAGGTTTTACTTAATGAAGGGTCCTGGGAGATTGAGTGGCTCAGTTGCCATTGGTGATGTCCCAATAGTAAGCAATGTCCAAGATCATGATCAAGTTTAACATGTTCACGCAAATCTTTCCTGGCTCTCAGACACATGTCCACACATACAAAGTGTATGACGGTGAGGATGGATCAATGTAGTAGACGATTAACATCCACATTCAAATTAAGTCGGATGCCCCTTATCACGCTTTTTGGCCCATCAGTGTAGTCATGTCACTGTGTTCCCAGATCTCATAAGCAATATGTTACCATTACTCAGAAAGGATGGAGAAAATAACTACTATGAATTGTCCCTCCCTCTCACTTTCCACCTCCTCCTTTTTCCTCTCAGCGCATCGTCTTTTTACTCTAGTCCATCTAGGCTATTTATCTCATCCTTCTCATGCTCCCTCTTGGTTTGTGTTCCCTGTACTTTTTCCTCTCCTCTTATTCCTTCCTTCCTTTATTTTCCCTTCTCTCCCTGTACCTATGTCACATTTCCCTGTCCCCTTCCTGGATCAGCTATCGTCTCCTCTTCCTCCCCCCTCCTCCTCCTCCTCCTCCTCCTCCTCCTCGTTGAGAGTAGAGAGGATCAGGCGTTCCACTGGAATAAGAATTCCTGCATTATGTGATAATCAGAGTTTATTGTAATCCTTGACCCTGGCCCTGCATTTCAAACACAGATTGTGGATATGTGTGTGTTTGGATATATAACACAATTTGTCTTTTGTTGTGCAGAGCAGACTATTGTGCAACTTGTTCATTCAAATGTTCCTGTACACACACACACACACACACACACACACACACACACACACACACACACACACACACACACACACACACACACACACACACACACAATGCATGCAGTGTCAGTGTAATAGTGGTAGTGAGGATGTGTGTGTGCTTAAATAAGGGATTGCCGTCCTCTGGTTGACCCTGGTGTTAAGGATGGTGATGGACTCTACTCGTAATGGCAGAAGAGGATAGACACACACACACTCCAACTTTCATTTCTGGCCATGCAACTATACTGTATTATTGTGTGTATTATTTAGTGTAGTATGTCTATGGGTTGGTAAAAATGTTTTAAAATATATTTTTATTGTATGAACCAAAAAAACAATTGAAGTAATGCTGTGGCCAGACATTTCTGCTCTGATGAGTAGACCTGCTGAGCCAATGAGCTTTATTTTTATCAAAAACGATGGTGTCATGTTTGTCTTTCTGTGTTGTTGTATTTTGATATTTAAACTAATGTTTATATGTAGAGGACAACTAAATATTTGATCTTTAATTATCACTTCTCAGTTGTGTCTTAAAGGGCCTATTGTGGAAAAGACACTATCTCCGCCTGATACATAGATCAATCATTTCTAAAGATTTACATCTTTATCAGAGATAATTGGAGCATAGTACAAAGAAAAGAGGTCAGAAAGCACAGTGTGTTTACAGTAAAAGTGGTTGTAGATGCCTGGTGATGACACACACCCAGCCTATTTTGCCCCTCACACCAACGCGGTTCCCGTTCTAGCTCCGTGCTTGAGCTCTTCTGGTTCGGAACCATTTTGTTCACACCGCCCAGAGCCCGACTGGTGCTGTCGCGGCTGCGTCATGACTTCACCGTTTACGTCACTGATTTTCTCTCCAACGGCGCTCACAACAACAACAATGGGGGACTGCGTCGGGTCGATGATGGTGTTGCTTTTAATCATACAAAGCCAGATTAAATTAAATAACTACTTCTCAACCCTTATACTTTTCTCCAGAGTGCCGTGGTTCATTGTTTATTAATGTGTTTCAGCGGCATTTACCGACCGCTGCAGTGCTGCCCGCTGTTTGGCATCACAACGCTGTTATGAAAGTTTCTCTGGTATAACACGGGTGAAGTTAGCATAGCAACCGAAGCTAAACTGACTATCTTGACTACTTGTTGCTATCCTATTGTGGCATAAGCCGTTTTCTACAGGCACATTTTACCGGCGTATTTTTCATTAAGATTCTACTTGTGATAGTTGGACATGACAACCTGTGCAGCCCATGTATTGATTCTATCTGATAGCTGCTATAATACATAAAACAAAACGTCTGCCTGCTCTCCATAATGATCAATGGCAGCGAACGGATGGTCAAAGTAAGGTTCAAATAAACAGAATCGCACGAAGCCTGGTTAGTGTTGCCTGACATTATAAAGTGTTTTTTTTTATAAGTGCGTGGTTGCGTTCTAGTCACTTTGCTCCGCGCTACTACTTGTTACCATTTTTATTTGCCGTACTCGCCATAAACTGTTATCGCTCAGGTTGATCCCCCCACTGCCCCCGCCTCCGACGTAAGCATGACGTATGCGGTTCTTGCTTCTAGACCGACAATTTTTTGGAGCTTGGAAAGAACCGGTTTCCGGGGAAAAGAGCCGGCTCCGCTGCGGTGTGAACAGGAAAAAACGGTGCTTATCAGGCTCTAGCTCTGAACCGTCCCTGGAACCACGTTGGTGTGAAAGGGGCATTTGAGTGTACTGAAGCAAGTGAACTAACTGCTAGCAAGCTAGCCAGCTGTGAACATGCATTGGGAAAGAGACAGTACGAACACCTTTATAGCCCTTATTTGAATCATTAGGGTCGGAAAGTTGTAAAATGCACTTAAAGCTAAGAGAGAGAGTGTATGAAAGGGGTCCCGCTTCCAACGCTGTATCCAGTTCTCTTTCTGCATCCATGGCTAGCCCTTGCCCTTCAAGAAGCTAGCTAACTGCCCAGCTAGCTTGTTCGCTGCTTTTTTGCACACTCTGACATTTTGTTGCTTCAAAAGTCAGCACATACAACAATGTGTTAATTCTTCCTCAATAAATTGCTGACGTAGCACAGTCGTTTTTAGTCTTCTTATGTGACCTATTGACAGTTGAAGTAGAACAAGAAAGCACATAATGAGGATGGAACACTGGAAGAAAATGCCAAATTAAGGATGAATAAGTGAAACCAAAGGAAATATATGTACCACCCGACTTCTCCAGTCCCCATAAAACACACTAAATGAGCTAGCAGAGAGAAAACCTATCTCCACACACACACACACACACACACACACACACACACACACACACACACACACACACACACACACACACACACACACACACACACACACACACACACACACTGTATTGACATGTTACTACTGGGTTTGATTCAAGCACTGATTGTTATTCTGAAGTGACACACCACTTTCAAATGTAAAAGCCTTACACGTGAGGTAGTTTGTGTAAAGCATCTCTCTGTCCTTGTGCAGAAGGATCACACCTAAGCCCTCAGGGAATTCACAGGTTGTGTGAACAACATTTTAGAGAGTTATGAAACCTGCAAGATAAAGATGTGGAAGTGCTTCCAACGAGTCAAACATTGCTGCAAGGAGGCACTCACAGAAAAACTATTCTTCACTGATGACTAATTGCATGCATCTGGTAAAACATGTATTAGAGTTGTGAAAGTAAATTCATTATTGTTTATAAGCATGCACTTCTGCCCATCTGACTATGCAAAGTTACACACCCTCTTCTCTCGTCACACATGTTGAGCTTTCACAACTCAGGTAATTCCTAACTTGCATTGGCGCGCACACACACACACACACACGCACACGCACAGTTGTTTATGTAAGAAGTGATGTGAGGATTGATGAGACAATAATGAGAGATAAAGAGAAGCAAAGAAAGAGAAAGAAAGATCTAGCCCCACAGGCCTCTGGTTTGTTATAGAACAGGGAGTGGCAACAGGAGGTGTGTGTGTGTGTGTGTGTGTGTGTGTGTGTGTGTGTGTGTGTGTGTGTGTGTGTGTGTGTGTGTGTGTGTG
>NW_011358460.1:0-3339 GCF_000735185.1 Notothenia coriiceps | reverse complement strand
GAGGGAGCAGTCAGAGTGGAGAATGTGTCCTGCAGGACTTAATGTTCGCTGCTGTTGATGACACACACACACACACACACACACACACACACACACACACACACACACACACTCACACACTCTCCCTCCCTCCAGATTCAGTGCATGTCGAGAGCTGGAATATCAGGTTTCCTGTCTTTGTGCAGAGTTAGTACTCACAGCTTCACCTTTGTTCCTCCTCTGTCAGCACAGCAGCTCTGCTCTCTGAGGACTGTGCAGAAGAACCCTCTGTCACCAGTGGGTCTGCTGTCTGCTCATCACAGCAGCCTTCTGTTTGCATTCGGGTCGTCAGCTGCAAAAATTCATCCTAAAAGTCTTTAATTATATTTTCTAGGGGGGTTTTGTGCTTTGTGCACGGTCCATTCATGGTTTCGTTGTGCGAGAATTGTTGTTTCTACGCATTCCCTTTCTGCTCTGGAACCCCAGATGACCCTGCTGTGGCGCCAGTAGAGGCTGGGCACCGAGGAGGAGGAGGAGGAGGAGGAGGAGGAAGAGGAGGAGGCAGCACAGAGAGAGCAAAAGTTTATGAGGATATTAGTCAATTTATGAAGCTGGAGAAAGAAAAAAACAAGAATATTGAACATGCACCAGAAAGGAAAAAGAGGGTGTGTCTGAGGAGTGAGCAGAGCTGGAAGAAGTACTCGAAGTAAAAGTACAAATCCTATCATCTTAAAATACTCCTACAAGTAAAAGTCTTACTTAAGTACAAAAGTCAGACCATACAAATACACTGAAAGTACTAATTCTGCACAACGACCCATTTCAGAATAGTATGCCCTAAATGCAAAAAGGATATTTTCACATATTATATTATAATCGTTATTAAATAATCCTGTTTTTAAACATGTAATTGAAACACTGTGTAGATAGTGGTACATTATGACGATGCTCTGCTTAGGTTCCAGGCTCCTCCAACAGCGCAACACAACTAAATGGAAATACTCAAATCAAAAACGTGGTTACTTTCCACCACTGGGAGTGAGTGAGCACGCCTGTGTCTGAGACTTTCTGTCATGCCTGTGAGTGATCAGCTGCAGCCGGCTGACTGTGGGACGCTGTCTTGTTGAAATGTGATCCGGAGACGTCACCCGGCTCCTGGAATGTCCTGCTGGAGACGGACTGTAATCTGTTATCTGAGGCTGCACACTGTGTGCCGCTCCACCGTCACACAGCCTCACATCAGCAGCCTGTATCTGAGACGAGACACAATATTGACATTTCAAAGCAGGAGATAACTTTTAACATTTGAACATAAAACTTTGCCCTATATTCTTACCGATGAGTCTTACATGCTTTTATGTAATTTAGAGTTCAATCAAAAGCGTTTTCTGTGTTGGTTTCCCTAATCAAGATCAGTTTGCTGATAGGGACTTGTGAAAGCTTCTGTGGCTCTGATGGGAGCTTTCTAAAGTCTGAATACTGATACCATCGGGTTTATCTTGGTCTGGGCTTTGGAGACACATGTTTAGCAGAAACCTTCACTCACAAGAGGGTGGAGTTTGAAAGGTCCAGACAGGAAGGTTGTTAGGAGTAGCATTTTGTGAAGTACCTTAAAGGGGCCCTATCGTGCTCATTTCCAGGGTCACATTTGTATTTGTGTGCCAAACCTTAACAAAGACCTCTTTAAACTTGTTGTAATATTCTAAGCAGTTTGTGGAGTGGATAAAATAACATGACTATTGTATTTGCTTTATACCAAACAGTGGTGGAAAGTAACTATAGGTACATTTACTCACTTTTCTGACATATTTGTACTTGAGTATTTTCATTTTTTTTACTACTACTCCACTACAGATATTGTACTTTTTACTCCATACATTTATCTAACAGTCACACTTACTTCTGATGTTAGTATTTTATGTCGTCATATATTAACTTAAGTATAGCATCTGGGTACTTCTTCCAACACTGACTGCACAGTGGGTTACATTACAGTCGTAGAAAGGTGTGTGTGTTCTTTTCTGACTTGGAGCTGTTTTGGTAATACCGACCCTGTCCACTGGGGGCAGTGTTCTGCAGACTGTCAGCACACATGAAGGGCAGGAGGCTACACATGATGCAACCATGTTCAATATCACCACACTGTTGCAGCATGTACTCATGTATGTGTTGTGCATTTTTAAACGATTGCTGCATGATAATGTAAGTCTGTAAGGAGAGGATGTGTTTGCTTGTTCCTTTCATATTGTGCAAGGAAATCATTTCTGAGTGGAGAGTTTAGAAACTAAGCTACATTTTGTGTTGGTATGAATGTTGTGTTTGACCCCAGGCACACATGTGATGCTCTGTACATGCTGTTCCTCTCCTGTTACACAAGCGTGCGTGCGTGCGTGCGTGCGTGCGTGCGTGTGTGTGTGTGTGTGTGTGTGTGTGTGTGTGTGTGTGTGTGTGTGTGTGTGTGTGTGTGTGTGTGTGTGTAAGCTGCAGAGCGTGCACTCTGCCGTGCTCACAAGTGATGAATTGCTCTGCCTCTAAAAGACACTCCCATGGGAATCAGTATGATTTGTGTGTGCGGCATGGACTGGGTAGAAACAAAATCCCCGTTACATATGAATCAGCCCATTTGATGTCAGATGATTGCGTTTACACTCAATGTGTCTCCGCTGCTTTACCCTTTTGGTTATTTATTTGTAATGTTTGACTGTTGAAGCTCTCAGGGGCTATCTGCAGATCTGCACTTTCTCCAGGCTGATTAGCAATGTGCAGATTAGCCTTCTGTTTGCATGTGGTGCAGAATGGAGCCACAGTATAGGACCTGCTGTTATGATCAACATTGGTTTAGAGTGTGTGGCTCTCAGAGACCATTAAGTCAGTCAGAAACAGGTCTATTACTAAGAAGGTAAGGAATATGCCTCGATGCATATGGTGCACATAAACACAGTTAATGAAGATGAATTGTACAAACAGTATAATAAGACTAAATACTCTGAAGAATTAAGTAACAGTACGAACAGTGGATTTAGTGCAGATATGAAAACACGTAGCTTTGTAAACAAATGTGCAAAATATTCTGAGGGTTGTGCAGGACTGACAGTTCTTAAATGAATTAAAAACAAGATCACAGTGTGCATAATGTATGCATAGCATGAGGGTGAAAAGGTAAAGTGACTCCATCTTTAAGTGTGAGTGAGACATGAGGTGTTTTCTTGGAGTCTGCAGAGGGAGGTTGAAAGATGACAGCCTGTTGGGTGTGTGTTTTCCTGCTGAGTTCATGTCCCTCAACCTCCACACACACACACACACACACACACACACACACACACACACACACACACACACACACACACACACACACACACA
>NW_011358459.1:0-2831 GCF_000735185.1 Notothenia coriiceps | reverse complement strand
ACCTTTAACCTCTTCTACACCGCACCCCCAATACCGGGGGGAAAAACGCGTCATCTGCAGGAAACAGCGTCTGAGGGCATCTTAATATTCAATAACGGGAAGAAACTCAGCTAACTGATCCTTTTTATTTGTTTTTCCAAAAAACCCACAAAGCTAGCGCTGAGCCTATGAATTAGCCATGAGCTAAAAATGCTAACGGGGTGTTGCTCGGAAACTCACTCATAACACCCTTATTACTTATCGTGGCTGCTCGTCCAACCCATCGATCTGATGGTGAGATGACACAGAATCGATCGGTACATACATCATCACTCCATGATAAGAACTCGCGAAGCTATTAACAAGAACAGACATCAAAACCTGTGGCGCTAGGTAGCTAGAAACGACAACATGGCTCACCTTGGTCGTTGTCTGGTCAAAAGTGGTCTACAATGGCAATGGTTAATCCAATGTGTCTGTGTCCCTTTGAAATGATTTCTGATAATCCATAAGAAATAAACCTGCTTTCCCGTTTCCAGATGTCAGAGCGAGCGATAGGTTCACTCTGATGCAAACTTGCATCCGCAAAGCCCCCACCTTTCTTTTTTACCATATGTGTGTATGGGGTAATTCCTCTTCGATTCTATTGGCTCTAACGATCAAAAAGAGATGTCAATCACCAAAATCGACCAATGGGTTCCAGAGAAACAATAAAAACGGCCATTTCCACTCAAATAACCTCAGAGGTGGAGTTTATTTTGCTAAACCTCTCTAAAAAGGTCAAATGTCACTTATTTTGCATCAATCTTGATACAAGGTACTTATTATATGTTGTACTTTGGATCCCTAAAGCTTTTAGTCTACCTTACCATCATCCAAGGGTAGTTTTCACTATAAGTAAAAAATAAATTTTGGACGGACACAATAATTTACAGTTTTTTACTATGTTCAATCTGAATTTTCTTTAAAATAAAAACATCTATATTGATTCTGACTCTTCTACATCCAACTCACATGTTTATCATTACTTTGAGAAAAAAGATTATTAATTTAACCCTTTTAGAAGGGAAGATTTGGTCATTTGTTCTGGGAATGTCATTTTCGAACCTGAGACCTGAAAAACAGGCTCAGGGCTTAACAGGTTAAGATACTGCATTTAGGGTAAGGGTCAGGGTTGGTGTATTTTTAACAATTCAAAATAATTTGCAAAAAACAAAAGGGGTACAAAATAAATCTGATATAGATGACTCACTTGAGTGAAAGGATTCCACATAAAGAGTTTTTGACAATTTTACTCATTTATTTGACGTATCGGATACATTTATCATTCATATCATTTCCAGAGACGCCACTGCCAGACACCACCTGGTTTTAAACTCTGTTGGGTAATCTCTATTTAAATCAGAAAGATCTGAAAAACCTCCCTATGTTATTATGATATTTACTGTTATTAACTACTAATATTTGGGACCCCAGTTCAACTTGTTTGTATTGCAAAATAAAGCTATGAAATAAACAATAATGTTACTCAGCCAGTGAAGTGTGTTTGGCTCTTCCCTCTGTGTTACTGAGGGACAAAGATTATACGGTCTATAGCAGGAAGAAGGAAGAACGAGTCATGCTAAAGGCTAAGACCATAGTGCTAAAGTGTTTACCATGTTCAGCATGTTATCGTGTTGTGTTAGCATGCTAACGTTTGTTAATGAGACCTTAAAACAGTCCAGCTGAGGCCGAATGTCATTAATTTCAGTTTGGTTATGATTCTGAACCAACCTTCAATCTGATTGGTGCTTGATGACATTTCAGGATGATTTACCAAATGTGATTGTAATTCATCCAATATCGCTCAAATATTTAATTTCCTATTTATTTCCCAAGTTCACACTTTAACATGGTTAAAATATAAAGAGGTGTAAATAATTCAGGGGTCAACAGCATTTTATTTTCCTTCAGGGGAGTTCAGTGGCATTTCTCTGAACTAGAAAGTGTGTAAGAAGGACTATTGTAATCTTTCTCTCTTCTCAGTCTCTGTCAGAATAATTTGCAGCGCCTGAAATCCTGTCGATGGCAGATGAACTAAACGTGATCAAACAGATCCGTCTGTGACATGAAAACATGTGAGGGGCATGCAGGGGTGAGGAATTGTCATTTTAATTTGTCACTCTCACCTCTCGCTCGTCTCTCTTTTGTCTCCCCTCCCCCCATTCCATCATTTCTGTTAACCTATTACATTCACCTCAATCTCAACAGCCAATCATCGTGCTGCAGCCAAACTTTAAAATGGTTCTCCTCTCTCCCGCAGTCAGCTGGGATTTCAGGTGTTCATGCTGCAGACCACCTCCCCCCCATCCACCTCCTTTCATCATATCCATTGCCAAGAGAGCTACATCCCCTCTTCATCCCATCTCCTCATCAAATCCAGATCTTCAGCATCATCACCAGTGTCTAGACCAGTGGTTCCCAACCTTTTTTTTACCAAGGCACCCCTGAAAATATTTCTCGACCCCAAGGCACCCCAACTTTTTGTAGATTTAAAAACCACTTCAGAGCTTAAACTAAAAACCATAAATACACCATAAATTGGTTTTCAAATGTGTATTTAATTGAATAGAACATTTTATAGAACAAATAATGTATTCACACATAATAACAAGAACCAGACTAAAAATGCAACACCATTTCTATGATGAATTCAATATGATAAACAGGCCTACTAAGTAGGCTCTTTTGTTTTGGCTGAAAATAGTAGGCCTACCTGTGTAAAAACACGAATACATATCAATACAGTTATTATTTTACATTTGGATTTCAAAAGAGGCAGGCCTATGATCACTTAGATTAAATAATAACTT
>NW_011358458.1:9241-12893 GCF_000735185.1 Notothenia coriiceps | reverse complement strand
AGACGGACTGAACCTATCCACCAAAATCTGTGATATATAGATACATTGTTGATGAGTTATGAGCATTTATTTCTAAGCCCCGCATTTTTGCTAGTACGTTTTGATTCATGGCGGCAATATTTATCGTGTTAACATGCTCATTTTCTACGTTAATGTGTATAACCCTCCGCCGATGCTGTATACGAAGTTTGGTGTTCAAAAATAGAAAATTGAAATTTAAGTGAATATTTCACTGTTTTGAACATTATGCTAATTAGAAAAAAATAAAAGTAGGCGGAGCTTAGGGGTCCAAGAGGATTATTTGTAGAACAGGTCCACCCGGATATGTGTGCAAAATTTCAGGTCATTCGGAGTTACGGTGCGACTTTGTACATTTATTCCGAAATGGGTTTTTCATAGGTGGCGCTAGCGAGCACCTTGGACAATTTGAACCCATTGACTCCAGAATGTTGAATTTTTCACGGGTCCTGGCGTCCGTGCAAAATTATACAACTTTGTGAGCGTTCTAAAGCCCTCAAAAACAGGAAACGCCAGCACTATAATAAGAAGAAGAAGAATTCCACCAATAACAATAGGTTCCTCGCACTTCGTGCTAGGACACCGTTGGGGTCCTAGCACTCCGTGCTCGGGCCCTAATAATAAACTAAAGGGCATTTTGGCTCCTATACACATTCAATTATCTTTAATAATGTAGGAACTATGAATGCCACAAACAAAACTGTGAATGAATGTTTGAATGTTGGCTGTCATTTCTGATTCTATGAGATTAGTACCACAAAAGAAGGGATCTGTTTAATCTGCAATCTGATCCAAAATATTGTAAAACAAAGTTTGGATTAAGTCATTTTCTTAGATTCACTTCTGTTTATTTTGTAGCTCGGTGTCTGGAAGAAACGAATGATTAGACAACACGTTGTTGCAATATGTGAGACGCTTGAGACCCATGATTTCGCATCCAAGTGTAAAAGCTGCTCCTTATATCTGCTTAAATACACATATTATTAATAACTATTGCAAAGGATAGTGCTAAATGAAATGAAAAGTCATTTAGTATTCACTGTCTACACTATTTCAGATAAGGTTCAGAGGTCTTCACAACCTATCTGCAGATGATCCTCCCTCCACAGAGCAATACAAAATACATAATAGCTGATAAGAAAATCCACACTCTCTAAATCTGCTTTAATCTAAAAACTGATTGTAATATCATGTTTATCCTCGATTCCATCCACATGAATATTTGACCATGTAATGTGTTCACAGGAATGAACAGAAGTAGTGTTCAATATTTTATTTTCCAGATAAAAGGAGATTACATTTTGTTCTATTACTTCATCCTCCTGGAGGCTGCTTATTTGCTTTCATCATTCATGGCTGTTATCACAGTGCCTCTCAGGACAAACAGTCAGACCTTCACAAGGTCCTTCTGTTTTCTCTCTCTGCATAGCCTCGCAGCTCAAAGAGAGGGAATACCTTTTTAATTAGTTTATCAAAGCCTGGAAGAGATGTTCATTTTACGGACTGTCAGTAATATTGTTTGTGGTCTATTTTTATAGTCGTTCATTTGCTATTGGAGATGGGTAAATAAATACTGGATAGCAACAAAACACAGACATGAAACCACCTTTACCCTCATGAAGACCTCTCACATAGCTTAGATAATAACCGACGCATATGAACAACAAAGTCACGCTGTAGGAGCCATATGTTCAAATGTATGTTTGATATATTTGAATATTATAATCCATTGTTGTTAGTGTTATTGTATCATTTATTTGAACCAGCTTTCGTGGAATTGACGTCGTAAACGACCGCAGCTGTTTTGTAATTGCGAGGCGTTATAGCCGACTGCAGCTGCCGGTGATTGAAGTGAGAAGGAGAAAGAAGCACAGAGCAATATCGTTTTTTGACCTGTGAAAATATGCGTTTGTATTGATACCTTTTGTTTTAAAGTAAAGAGTCAAACAAACTTTCCTGAGACGTATCTTGTCCGAGTCAAGCTTATTGCTACCTGTGGATCGATTTTTGGATTACACGGAACTACTCACGCATCACAAAAACACCCTTACTCTAAAGATCTGAAACTAAACTGACTCAAGCTGCTTCTCATAAAGGTAAAATACACAGTGTAAAGAAGCGTTCCTCTGACCCATGTCCAGCTCAGCAGCAGTTCATTAGAGGCTACCTTCCTCTCAGAGAGGGCTTGTTGGCAAAGTGGCCTGTTGTCTTGCCCTCTGACGATCTTTATTATCCAATCAGTGCTGGCGTCCGTCCAGTGATAGAAGACCCAGGAACAGGCTTTCTTGTTATCCTTCTCCTTTAGACATGGCTGCAGTTTCCAGGGAGGGAAATGTGTTTCCCACTTAACCTTTTTTAATTACATTTTTTAGCTTTGGCAAATAGTTTTGCTGCGTCTAAAAAAGGAGGATTAGATCATTGCTTCGGAATCAGAATCAGAAACAGGTTTATTACCAGGTAGGTTTACACGTACGAGGAATTTGACTTGGTGTCATGGTGCATAAAAACAAGAATTAAAAAAACAGATTGAGAACTAGAGAAATATTTGAAATAATAAAAAATATAGTAAAATATAACAGTATTTACATTGCAATGGAATAGAAGGAATAAAATAAAATATGGAATAAAAATCTGCATTAATACAAAATAGTGTGTACATTGTGTGCATTACAGTTTCTCGATTGCTAACACATTTTTTTTTAAATGGCTCAGTTTCTCAGAACACAATTCACAAAACCACATACCCAAAGTGCAAAACACCTAATTTCTCCTGCTAAATTAAGAACTGTCCTCAAAACTACATAAACACTTACCAAATGCAAAGTTTTGCACCAAATATAACACACTTCATTCATAATACTAGTTCAATCAGGAGAGACGTGATGTATGGAATACATGTTTATTATCAGGTCACATTATATAAATGAAACATAATGACAGTTTATAACAAGTGAATGAAATGGTGTTTGGCGATTAGGCCCAGGTTTTGTAGGATGTCATTCGGGAAGGGAAGAACCGTTTCCGATGTACCCCCCATGGGTCTAGACCAGGGGTGGGCAATTATTTTTTCCATGGGGCCACATGAGAAACAAAAAATATTGTGGAGGGCCGGGCCAAAAGGCTGAACTCAATTCTGCATACAGTAATATGAATTGTATTTCTTTATAAAAAGCAGTAAATAGCATTGTTTTGACAAGCTGGTAAGAGTATGTTATAGTTGAGCAATGAAAAAGTGAGGTTGCCTTACAAATTTTTTATTTATTCAATCAAATTTCCCAAAACAATGGGAAACAAAATGTGAAAGTTTTTCACCATTTCTGACTCATATTAGTGAACATTTTCAGTCGCATTCACTACAAAACACATTTTGAGTTTCATATACTGTTGGAAAGTTGTGTAAAGGTTCTTAGCATTCTTAAGACATCACAACATTGTCTTTGTGCTCCAAACATTCAGCAAGATACATCATATTGAACTGTCACTGAACATCACTGAACTGTGATTTTGAGAAAAAGGCTTCCAAAGAAAGTGTCCCAGTTCACTGCTAGTTGGTACCTTTACATGCCTATAGTCTAACCACCTCATTTGGGGTTTTTAAGTTCTTTTTTCTTGTTCAGTGAGAGAAATCTAGTCT
>NW_011358458.1:0-8979 GCF_000735185.1 Notothenia coriiceps | reverse complement strand
CCAGCCATCCTATGTAACTTCCTTTCTAGGCATACCCCATAATCTTGTCTTACAATAACCAACATTCAAATATTTATTACACAAAAAACACACGGAACACGATGACAGACACAGTAACCAGTTGATGATTAACACGTTGACAAAGTAACATCAAATGCGCGCTGACAGGACGCATTAGAGAACAACAGTTAGACAATTTCTATTATATGTCTATTAACACATGTTTTTAAATTGTCTTATGATACAGACTAAGGCTGTTGGCGTGATTGAAATTTAGAAGTAATTGTTAAGCACAGAATTCTCACAGATGAGAGCGTTGAAACTTCTATTCATATGATTTGATGGGAAAATGTTCAAAAAAATATCTTTAGATATACATCTTTTTCATCTTATCCTCTAAAAACTTCTGTCTTAACTTCAAGTCAGAATATCCAAATTCTCTTCTATGATCTTTATGATATTCGTACATTTAAAAACTTTTTTTTCCTTTTATTATGCTCAGCCAACATTTGATATAGTCGATAAATTGCCTCTTGTATTTCACTCTCTCTCTAGTTTTCGTGTTTACTTATGTTGTTTAAGGACGTTCAACAACTCGGCTGGAATGTGTGCGTGTACCAGTTTGTCTCTGTCGAATGCTCTCAGCACAGTGTTCGTGGTGTAGCTTGGTGTAAGAGAAAGTTGTGGGGAATTGTATTAATGTTCCTCATGGAATATAGAAGTGTGTTACTCACAAACTTTGAGTTAGCTCTCAAGTTTGCACCGTCTCTAGGCAATGGTAGGATTGACTCACGAATCCTGGTGGTCATATTGCTTAGCTTTCGCAGACATGCTTTCATTCCTCGTTTTCGTTATTTTTCTAGAGGAGGAAATGTTGATATAATTATGTTGATATATTGAGCACACCAGCCTGGGCGATGGTGTCCTGTGTTTGCCAATGTATTTGGGCCTCATGCGACTCTCATCCTCCTGTGTGCGGTGCTGTGCCTAGAGCCTCAAAGGTGAAGGTTTTCGTGTTGTAACCTGACACTCCAGGGTCTGTCTTGTTGAGCAAAAGGCAGCTCCATCCCGGTAACTGATTCGTCCGGGGGTCACTGTTACCACTTGGCGGAATGCGCATGGTGATGGCCACCCACCGGGAACGATCTGGCATGTTTTGTCGTTCATCTACTCTTCGCCTCCTGATAAGAAGAGTTTGACTTTGGGTCTCGTGCATCCCCAGTGGTTGAAGAAGAGCTCAGGGTTCGGGGATATCTATTCCCATGGCTACAAGCCTGTCAGCGTCCTTTTGAGGAGGCTTCCAAGTCCATCTGGCGCACCCTTACATGGCTTGCCCTCAAAAAAGTTCCAGTTTGCGGCTGGAACCCACACTTTTGCAGCTTAGTACAAACGAGAAAATTGCCTTTCTGTTTATTGTGTGCACGGCCCATCACTAAAGAAATGCCACAGTCACTCTTGGATGGAAGACCCTGACCAGTTGGTGTTGGGGATAGCGTGGTCCATTATGGCTGCAGGGCTTTTCCTTTGATGACTGATTGTTGCTAGCACATGCTCTTCCACTTCCACAACATGTAGAACTCCAGCATGTGAGAGCTTGCCTGCTGCTGGTTTTGATGCAAAATGTCAGCTTGCGATTCAGAGGAGTACTTGCCAGGCGTAATTTCGGGAACTCGACATGAATTAGCACTTTCATGATCTGTCAGCTCCTCTTTATTTCCCGGTGTAGCTGATATGCTGCTTTATGTTGAACTGGTGTCTCTTTGAAGTGTGTAAGTTGCGCTTGAGGCCGAGTACTCCTTGCAGTCGTTTCTGTCTTCTTTTTCATTGTATTGACAGCCATTTTTTCTTTGCTTCACCTTCTTGTTCTTCTCCTTGAGACAGTCTCCCCGCCCGTTTTTCGTCCACTGTGTTGGATAAAAACACTTGCTTGCAATTCCCTCACTTTGCGACTGGAAGTCTCTATCTTTGCAGGTTAGGGAATTCACTTGTCCATGCAGTCTTTTGCTTTGGTCACGCATATTGACTTGCCATTCCCTCCATCAGTTCTCCCAATGAGTCGGAGGAATGTAGTTTCTCGCAAGAAAACAAAGATTGCATGTACCTGCAAAGGCAGGTCTCTCGGTTCTGCAAGGATTGCTGGACTACCGAAAGGGGCCGCATACGGCAGAACAAAAGATATGGTCCTGCAGTTTGGGCGGCTCTCAGGAGGAAGTCTACCTGTGGCAGGTTTCTCATGGTGGTCGTTTAAGAACCTTTTCTGTTTTTTTTTTCTTCCCTCTGTTATTGTTTGGCGATCTTTCCAGCTGTGAGACGGCTCTTCTCATCCCTTGTCTATGAGGACAGGAACGTTGTTGCCAGTTTTAGATAACAAGAACTCTATACTTCAATTGTTGGTATGGTCATATCTCACTGTGGCTCGGTTGTTTTCTTGAAATTGATAGGGTCTCCTGGTTTTTTTTTGAACTTGTATTTTTTTTCAGATCCCTCCTGATCACAAGAGCTGAGTTACCTGCCTAGTCTTTTTGTGGTGTGGTAGAGGATCTTTTTACTAATGTTGTCCACTAGGGCATAGGTGGAACCTAATGTTTTGTGCACCTTCTGTAGGCACAGGAAATCCTTCCTAACGGGCGCCTGTTTTTTGATCTGGCGTGACTCTGACACTTGCTGTAGCCTTGTTAAATCTTTTTTCTATATTTGGTCAGTTTTTCTCTTCTGTTGTTTGATAATTCTTCAAGCTTGAACCTCCCTGTCAACTTGGACTCCCTTCTCTTGACTTTCTTCCTTCCAGCAATTCTTCTGTCTGAGGATAGCACAATCAATGGTCATGTTATTATATGCCTTACTGGAATGGGTAATGATGACAAGCAGTATACTATTGTCTATATGTATTTATCATTTCATAATCAAACTATTCTTACAACTTGTTTTCTGTGTTTCAATATCTTTACCTGGCATGTCAGGCTGTGGAACATTTTCAGGACTCTGGGGTGGGGTTAACTGTTTCTCTATCACTTTCTTTCTCTCTTGCTCTGGTTTGGGCTCTTCTCCAGTATGTCGTTTCCTTCTCTTCTCCCTCTTCCTCTAAACTTTTACTGTCTTCACCTTCCCTATGTTTTTGTTGTCATGCCATGTCTTCGTGTTTCTGTAGGTATGCCTGCCCGTCCTCTAGAGGATCAGGAATTACGCCGTGCCCTGTACTGGCGCTGCTTCTCTGCAGCAGATACTCTCATCTCCGCTCTAATCACAATACTCGGTTTAAGGGATCATGTCAACCACTGAATTCAAATATTCCTACCCTGTGAGTTTCATTTCAACATCAATATAAGCATAAACCTATGACAATAAATGCCACTTGTCAACTGTGTTTATCCCTGTCACCGTGTTACAGTTGAATAGGTAATCACAGTTGAGGAGGTAACACAGTTGACATTTCCGCCTGTTGCGTCTTGTGCTACTGCGACCTTCAACCGGTCCCCCTTACCTGATAAAAATCATGTTTTATGCCCTCTCTGTTATTTGTAAATTTAATATCTAAAGTAAGTTCACAATAACTGTTGATAACAGTTGATGATCATTAACCCCTATGCCCTTTCACTTTAATATTGATGAAATGATTGAAGAGGGAAGTAAAAACTATGCCTCACTGGTTTCGAGTTCTTCCAAAAAGGAATGACATCACTTGATCTGTAAATCATGACTTTGGAGCGAACCCTTGATATTTTAGGTGTGTTTTTAATGGGTCACACAGTTGACAGAGATTTCTTGGACACGCACAAATGGGTGATTTTATGTCCACGAATGAGCACAATAGTTTTGAAACACCTGGTTATTATTTAATGATTATGTGTTATTAAACAATAATGAAAATATATTTACAAATTGGAGTTATCAGCAAAATATGTATGTTATTGACTGTAACTGAATGGATGCATACCCCTGACTTTTAGGCAAATCGGACAGCACCAAAACAGCAAATTCGCACCCTGAATACTGTTTTCTGCTAGAAATCATTATGTGATCTGTCGGCTTTTTGTCATTACAATGACAATAAGATATTTGCCCCATATAAAATTGATCATTGCATATAATTTATAACGGTTAATAAATGGCCCATTACCACACCTATGGACATTGACATGTACCCCTGATTATAGAAATGACTCTCTGTACATGAGGGATTTTCTGCCCAGAGAAAGATTGCTTGAGTAGCTATCAGAATACGTTAATGAGAAATACAAATGATTTGTTGAAAAAAATCACATTTTATTCAAAACTAACATTGTGCAACATGCATCTCAGCATATAGCTATTATGCTTCGGATCTCTCTAAGTGTGATGGCATTGTTTGCCAAAACCCAGTTTGTAGCTGCTGCTTCCTGTGCCTCATTGAAAATCCCTAGCTTTCCACCTGCACCTCTTTGTTCTCAGTCCTTCAGATAAACAACAAAGATATAGTGGTCGGTCAGTGTCTGTGTTGCATAACAGTCAGTTTACCACAGTACATTGTGCAGGATGTGTGTACAGTTATAGTATGCAACATGCTAACAATTCAATTACAGTAATGTAGTAAATACGTTTCATACAACAGATATAAGCACTGATATATCATGAATTATGCAGAACTGAAAACTGGTAACTAACCTGTTTTCAAGTCTAAGTGTCCGGATTACAGAGGCAACAGTAAATCGGCTTAGATTAGGCTGAACCCTCTGAACGTCCTCTCCCTCCAGCTCTACCTCTACCTCTCATTCTTCCTCCTCTCACTCTCACCCACCTCTTCCTCCTCCTCTCACTCTCAGCCCAGCTCTTCCTCTTCCTCTTCCTCTTGCTTCCATGTTGGCTTCCATTGTTGCTGTAAGAAAATACTCACCTGTGGTATTTTTATAGTGCTAACATCCTGATTGATGAGCCAACAATTATGCTACCAGGTGTTTGGTCAGGTGGAACGTGTTTCTTGATCATTGGTCCATGTGTGAGGCATTTTGAATATCAGTGTTTTAAATCAGCTAACACGTGACTTTATGTCAGATCCCGGTGTCTGACGTGGAGAGACTTGTGCAGTGGTTTGCAGAAAGTGTCACGTAGATTTGCAAATTATGTGAAAAGCTGAAAACGTGTTTAGAGTTTTGGAGATTTGAGCCGATGTTATGCTCTTTGAGTGTCAGTTAAAATAATTGTGCTTTATGTATAATTTTATCGAGAAAAATTGTAATGTAATGCATAGAGTCTATGATGTGGCTGAGGTAAAGTGTCAGTGGGGGGGGGTTAACGACAAACTGCAACTAATGTGCCTCATCCATACTGCTTTGTTTGTGTTGTCTATTTCTCTGCATGCTCCTGGGTTTGCCATTGTTTACATACAACCATGGTGAATAATGATGAAAGCTTCAAATTCAGATTACTGCCGGAAAAAAAAAAGTCCATTATATAAAGTGCATGATTGGCAGATTCAATCATAACACGCTGAACAAGTTCTGCTGGGAGCTGCTTAATATCAGGACAAATACATAATCACTGAGGACAGCAGAAAGCAGAGAAATAATGTAAAAAATAATAATAGTCTTTCGGTTGCTGGATTTCATTTAAGCTGCAGTTTTCTGGAACTGAACGAAAAACTCCCATACTGTGCACTTGATGCATTTTTACTCTCTGATGTTATATAACTTGTCTTCATTGCCGATTCAACTCTGCCTCCATCCATCTCTTTTACATCCAAAATAAAGTTATTCTCTCAAATTAAGTCATTCTGATGATCCTTCCATTCAACAGTGCCCTAAATAGTAAATCCCAGATGTAGTCACCCCTACAGTTAACTGTTTATCGGTAATTTGTCTCAAATATCATACAATTCCATTCCGTCCTGCATATGTGCGGTCCAACAACTCACCAAAATACATCATCTCCAAACGTAACATTTGTATCTGTAACACTTAAATATTTGCCCACCCAAAAGTCGTAGAAGCATTTAACTTAACAACACTAACCAACTCAAAACATTGTAAGTAGATTAATTATTGATTGTTAACAGTATACTTGTGTATGCATCCTATCATAAACTCGTACTTTTCACCATTATGACTTTTTACTCAAATTACATTTTCACGCTTCCCTGCTCAAGCTCATATTTTATTTTATGGCCAACAAACTGGAAGATAATCAATCTTCTCAGTGGCACTGCATAAATTAAAAGTTACATTTAAGTTCCATCTCTGTCGCAGCCCTGAGGTCAGTCTCACATATGCTTAAAAATGTATTTGCTCATTAATAAATACAATAAATAAAGTAAGTACATACTGCATGTACAACTATTGGAGTTATATAACTTTAGAGGGGTTTTGCATGCGTAACAATGTTCTTTTTCCCAGTTTGAATAGCCTGCTCACGTATCTGATATGTAACACTGCAAGGCATTCTCTGGTTTCCGCAGCAGAATCTAATTTATTAAACCTATTATTAGTGATAGAGCCTGGCACTCTATTCTATGAAGCAGTTTGGATAAATTGGGGTCAGTGTCGTGTTTTCATTGATGACACATCGTGCTCTTACTGAAGTAGAGTAAAAATATACCCAGAACATATATTTTACTTTATAATTCAGTATAATGGTATCTGAGCAGTATCTCTCAGTGTTGAATCATTCAGTGATGGAAAGGAAGTACACTTACTCAAATATTGTACTTGAGTACTTGAAATGTCTGTACTTTACTCGAGTGTTTCCATTTAATACTTTGTACTTCTACTCCACTACATGTCAGAGGCAAATATTGTACTGTTTACTCCACTACAGTTATTTTAACACTCACAGTTAAAAGTTTCTATGTACACATTGAAACACACGATATGCTGATATAATACAATACTATACTACTAATCTGCACAGTATTTGAAGTATCTAAATTTGGTCCACAAACTACAAAACTAAAATTCTCTTTTATGTTACTGATAAAAACAGGATAATTTAACACTATAAAAAAATCGATTCTGCATAATGAGTATTTTTACTTGTGATGCTTGCAGTACATTTAGCTGTCAATACTTTATATTATTATAAAATGATCCATTGTGCAACATAAGTACTTTGACTTTCTGTACTTTAAGTACATTTTGATGCTAATACTTTTTTACTTTTACTTAAGTAACATTTGAAATCAGGACTTTTACTTATAATGGAGTATTTTAAGTCTATAGTATTTTTAATTATACTCAAGTAAAGGTTCTGAGTAATTCTTCCAATTGTGCACTAAGTGCAGTGCAGTCTTTTCATCCTCTTTTTATCTTACAAAAAAGCATCTTGAGAAGAGCCATCACACCCAAATTGAGGCTCACATTTCTCTTTTATGGATTTTTTTTCATTTATCAGCAGAAGGTCCTTGTTTGTCCTAGAAATCTATTATAGTATCACGTTTTACAATGTCAATACCAAAGACACAAAGACATTACATTTGTTTATGAAACCGCTATTTTATCTCTAAAAGAAAAACATGGAAGACACATAAATAGAAATTAGAAGATGAGGGAAGAAGGATAGCAAGAACGATTTCCGGTTGCCTTGTCTCAAGGTTCAAGGTTCAAGGTTCTTTATTGTCAAACAAACATACGTAGCTACAGAGTAATTATGTTGTTGAAAATCTTAGGTCACAGGCTTCTCCAACAATGCAACACAATAATACAGATAAGCAGACAATATTAAAGCAATATTAAAGTATATTATATTAAAAGTAATACAAAAAAAATAGTTCTAAAAAAAGTGAGAAAGTGGAATAGTGCAATACGAGTCTATATACAAGTTATTGGAATGATATATTAGATAATAGATGGATAATTATTAAGTAGCAGATGAATATTATGAAATTGTTTCAGCAGTTCAGTTGTTTAACAGTCTTATTGCCTGTGGGATGAAGATGTCTCTGTGTCTGGTGGTATCTGTCCGGATGCTGCGGTACCGCCTGCCAGACGGAAGCAGACTGAACAGTGTGTGGCTGGGGTGATGGGGGTCTTTTATAATCCGGAGGGATTTCTTCCTGAGCCGCTGGGAGTAAAGGTCCTCCATGGATGGCAGCTCCGTCCTGGTGATGTTCTCTGCAGTTTTCACCACCAACTGTAGAGGCTTCCGATTAAGGGCGGTGCAGCTGCCGTACCAGGCCGTGATGCAGCAGTCAGGATACTCTCTATGGTGCACCTTTAGAAGTTGCAGAGTATCCTGGAGTCCATGTTGAACCTCCTCAGCCTGCGGAGGAAGAAGAGCCGCTGTCGAGCTTTCTTGGTGATGGTGGTGGTGTGAAGAGTCCATGTCAGGTCCTCAGTGATGTGGACCCCAAGGAACCTGAAGCTGCTGACTCTCTCCACCGTAGTCCCATTGATGGTGATGGGGGTGTGTCCCTCTCCCTACTGCTTCCTGTGATCCACAATCAGCTCCTTGGTTTTGCTGACGTTGAGATGGATGGGAGTCAATCAGTTCGGCAAACTATGTTTGTCTTTTTTGCTTGCCTGCCATGATGGTTCTTCAGGACTGCTTCTTGAGCTCTAATCACACTTTCACAGACCTTACTGGAGATTTTTAAGTAGATGACAATTTATGTGTGTCATTTAAGAGAAAAAGATGCCTGGTTTTCATGTTATTATTTCTATCTGGAAAGGTACAACCTAATCCTAGTCCGCCCAGTAGTAGTAGTCAGATCGCTCCTGCTGATTTTAAATCACTTGAATGTGCGCAGTCTTTTATCCAAACTAGATTTTGTCCGCATTTGGGCAAGCTCGACTGACGCTGATGTCATTGTTTTATCAGAAACGTGGCTAAATAAATCTATTTTGGCCTCTGACATATCCTTAAATGGTTACAGTGTATATCGTACCGACCGACCTAATGAAGGTGGTGGCGTTGCCATTTATGTGAAGAATAAGTTTTGTGTAACCACGTTGGTTTCCAAGTCTATCAGTAAGCAACTTGAATGTTTTAAATATCGAAGTGGCAAAGGGTCAA
>NW_011358457.1:0-2265 GCF_000735185.1 Notothenia coriiceps | reverse complement strand
GCCAATCAGCAACCAAGGTAACCCCGCCCCCTTATCACCTGAATCTCCGCCTTTAATGGGGACCTTTTTAAGACACAACGATAACAACTAGTCATTTTTTCTGATACTGTATTAAATATCCACTTGTGATCCTCCATGTTTTTTGACTCATGATGTGTTTTTGTTTGCAGGGAGTCTGCCAGTTCATCAAGTCCCAGCTGGACCCCACTAGTGTTGACTCGCTCTTCTTTGCCTCTGAGACCAGTCAAGCCATTTCCGGATGTGAGGTAGGCATGCCTCTGAACTCTCTGCTGCTCTACATGTCATTTGCATGTGTCGAAGGGCTGGACAATGTGTTGCATACAAATGATAAAAACCTTCTTGTCATAAATCACAAATTCTTGTTAATGGTGTCATCATAGTCTCAGATGTTTAAGCAATTCTTTACATAAGAAAATACCGAATTGAATAGTTGTTTACGAGATCATTGTGGATTTTACTTTGACTTCTTATGTTTGTATACAGATCTTTATTTGATTTACTTTTATTTTTATTGCACATTATTACTTTAATTGTGTATTATTTGTATCTTATATTTAGCTAATTCTTACTTCTTCAGTTTATATACCTATCTGTATTTTATATTATCCTACATGTTCATGTCGCTTTCTTTATATAGATATCTTTACTCTATTTTTGGATTGATCTCCTATTTATTTCACTCTAAAACAAAGTCATGAAACCCGATTTCCCGTCGGATAAACACACGTTTCTGGTTCTGCCTTCCTTAGATCCCCGTGTCCAATGAGACGCGGGACATCCTGCTGGCGGCCGTCAGCGAGGACTCCTCCATGACTCAGATCCACAGAGCGGTGAGCGCCCTCAGCTCTCTGGGCCTTCCTCTGACCTCACAGGAAGTAGTGGGAGCTCTGACCGGCCGCATCAACAAGGAGGACAACGTCATGGCGTAAGTAGAGGGCATCACCGTTCTGTGTCATTCTTACAATGCTTATCGGCAAGTTTCATTTACAACTAACGTACCTTCTCTCCGGACAGAATCACTTCGGCTCTGCTAACGGCGGCCCGTCTGTCCCAGGACGCAGAGCTCGGAGGAATCCTGGAGGAAATCGAGGTGAGTTTTTTTTTTTTATCAGTTAAATTCAAATAGCTTTATTAGCATGACCATAATGACATACAGTATGGACACACCTCTGTACTGTTGTGACATCTATACATAAACATTCATAAACCTTTTGAACAACAGCAAAAACAACATGTTTTCTTTCCATTAAAACAATATCCTTTTTGAACATGAACTATAAGATTAATTTAAAAGTAGGGAAAACACAGAACAATAGAAAAGTTAGGGTGAGTTATTGATTATTGTGCATTTTATGTTGTCTTCCTTTGTTTTGACTTAGCGAATGTCAAACACAATGGACTCTAAATGATGCACACAGATTAATTTATTGCTTTGAATAAATGAAACTTATTATTTCCTGTTTTCCTCCCAGGATCTGACCGCTCGCTTGGATGATCTTGGAGGCATCTACCTGCAGTTCGAAGAGGGACTTGAGGCGACCGCCATGTTTGTGGCCGCTGCTTATTCCCTCTCTGATCACGTGGACATGGAGCCTCCACTGAAGGAGGTACGGTCCGCTCTGTGGAGGCATGTCAGGATAACCTGTTCGGTTGGGCAACAGAATATCCCATACATAATTAAGATCGATGATATTCGGTTATTTTAAGACCAGAAATGCCTCTGGTATAGTGATCATTAAATACAAGTACACCCTTTCAAAGAGATATTCACTTTTGAATCTTAAGAATATACAAACAAATATAAAAAGACTGAGAAAAGTGTATTTATTAATGAAGTTAAATCGAACACCCTTTGGTACCGGAGTAAAGTCATGTATTCCTTCAATCCAGTTTCTCCGTGGTTAGCAACGTTTAACATTATCCAAAGTGACTTAAGTGCAGTGGTATTTATTTTAAAGAAAGTGAAAAGTACAAATAGATTAGTTTCAAGTTGGATATCCACTTTTGGTTTTTCCTTTTTTGAAACAAAGTCAAAATACTGGCTTATTAATTTTTAACAAGCTCTTCACTCTCAGTCTTCCTAAACCCCAAAGCCCCCTGTTCCCCCTGAGTGCTCAGCGATGATTTGAGAGCATACAAACGGTCGATGTCATGTCCACACATCGCACCAACAGTAGTATAGATATCGTCACAGGCGTATCTCTGCGATGGCTTTTCTCTCTGACCCTAACGGACGATGTGTTC
>NW_011358456.1:0-3817 GCF_000735185.1 Notothenia coriiceps | reverse complement strand
TGCTGCAGGGAGGTTGATGCACAACGCACCCAGGAACGAACGCTAGCTCCGGTCCTTTTTACTGTGGACTCGATGTCCTGACAGGCTGGTATTTGTGCAACCTGCACAAACACAATACTGCACCATGATTACAAATGGTGAAATACAATTTAAAACTACCGAAAAATACCAGCTCCTTAAAACACAACCGCTCTACTCAACGCAACTCCACTATACCCGCGGTCAGAGAGCGGAGATGTGTCCCCTGTGTGATGTAATATGACCCGTTTGACGTATGACCTTAAAAAAAAGCCGTTTTTAAGAGCAGAGCTCAAAATTGCTCCTTTCCCTCTGAATTCCTGCCCTTATGTCTCGTAAAACATATCAAATCCTGCATTCAGTTTTTTAATTGTAATTTTCAAGCAAGTTTAAGCATAAATGTAGAAAAAATAAAAACCTGCAAGATGCTCTTTAAGAGGGATTTCCTGATCATTGGATTTAATAAATACATTTTACTACATTCAAGACTTTGTCTCTGCATCGTGCATTTGGGTTCATCAGTTTGTGTCGAGGTCCTGACACAGCTTTAATGAAATACAATGTTGTTTGATCATAAGTTATAATACGCTTATTTTGAAATATTATTCATATTTTATTTGTCTGCTCAGATGACTGAATATCTTTGGTAGTGGTCTATAAATCTGTCCCATCTTTCAGTATCCAGTCTTGGTAGCCACTTGAAGGGTCTTTGGATTTTATTGTTGTTTAGTTTGATGTGGTTTGAGTCAGATGGACCTAATTATTGCCTTGACAGTAGTGTTGATTTGTGTCGTATTGTAGACTGCAGCTCTAGTGCCACATCTCACACCTGCTGATCCAGACGGCGATAATTGTACACAAATGTGGGCGTGGCTCTGGAGATATCTCGTGCGTCGACATAGAGAGAAGGCAGGAGTCTTGAGTCTGCTCTTGTTGTAATGATCAGCAGGGATGTGTATGTGTCCATCCAGCGGAGTGCTAAACAGTGATTCAGAGCTCGGATCAAAGCAAGGGGCCGGGGGGGGGCTACACAATCAATAGGCTCTCATTAGTAAGAACACTACGGAAACAGAGCACACGGCTCCCAGCTGATCGGCACCAGCTGAATAATGCTCCTGGAAGCATTATTCTCTCCCCGTCTATCATCCATCTCTCTGCTCTGATGAATGGAGAGCCGCCTGACAGTCTGCTGGCATCCTGTCCTTACATCATTATCATCATCACCTCGCTCCAATCCTAATTACCAACACATTTACCATTTATCTTAATTAGCCCCAGACCCCTCCCTTACCCCCTCTGAATTAATTAATGTAATCAATAATTAATTCAAATATCACTTTTTTAATTAATTATTGTTGCATTGCGACTAATTAGCCATGCTGATTAACAGAATGTGTCTGAATCCCCCTCTGCACATGTCATGGAATCAGATTTGTGACAAGAAGTGTTTCATTGTTTACAGGCGAGTCCTCATTATCAGCTCCCAGAGTCTCTCCCTCAGACTTTCCCTCGTCTTCTTCTCGTTGTTTGTTTATTTGGGTGGAAACATCCTCCCGTCCTGTCACTGAGCTGCACATCATTTAGCAGCTTTAATTGTCGAGTCTTTTTCCCCCTCTTCGTCCAACCTCCTGATTATTTATAGCTCGCCACAGCTCTCGTTCTTCATCATTCTTCTCACTTTTCTGTTTCACACCATCACTCATTCCCTTTTTCATCATCTCACAGTTTGGTGTCTCTCTACCCGAGTGTTTGTTCCACTGTTTCCCTCTCTGTCTTGACATTTAGCCTTCATCCTACAGAGAGAGTTGTTGTCATGTGGTGCTCAATGGACAAACAAGAAGATGATATGGTGACAAGAAGAGGAAAACGGTTGTTAGATCACAGTGTCTGAAACAGGGGGAGCTCAGAGGAGGCACACATTCTACAGGTGACTGGCAGCTGCTCTTCAACAGCACTGTCAAATACACAGATATTAGTCTGGAAGCTGTTCAGTCAGGATCCTGATACAGAAACATCTATCATCCCTGCCACGTTCCCAACCTCTGGGCCCCATGAATCATTCAGCATGCCTTTGTACAAATGGGTGTTATAAGAATGTGAAGCAGGCTGTTGGCAAAAAAGAGCATAGAGCTCAGCTGAATTTAATCCGATTAGAAAGGTAAGGGTTATGGATACCTCTCAGATCTCCACCGGGGAGCTAATGGTTAAAACAGGTCTGATCCCAGCAGTCTCCTTCCCCCAACAAACGCTGCAGGACGCTTCAATTTAAAAAGCAGTTTTTCCTCATCATGTCAGACGCAGTGAGAGACCCGATATGAAAGGAGGGCATTAGCATGTTGAAGCAATTCTCTGAAGCTCAACTCCTGAACATAATACTTTTCAACTGAAACTAAAGCAGGCCTTTTCCATGCCTCATTATTTGATAATGAACAACATTGATTCCAGAAACACCTAATCACTTCTTTTACAGGATTGTAATTACATGCTTCAACCTAATTGCAAGATATTATTTTTCAAAGCTACAAATGACGGTGTCAAACTTGTCATGTAACACTTTCTGTCATGTGTGATGAGAAACCAGATCCACTAATTCAAGTTATTATTTAAAGTGTCCTTGATGCCATCAATATCCCACATCATAGAGATAAATCAGTACCCTGATGGGTTACCAATACTACAAGTTTATTTTGTGGTTTTCCGTGTAAATCGATAATATTCTAGCATGATATTGTGTTCAAGTTGTTTGTTGGGAGGAGGGTTTTCTTGTCTTTTATTTTTGCTTTTGAGAAGCAGGGATTACATGTCACCTACAAAATAATTGTAAATCAAGCCAGAAGCTGGAAACAGTTAGCTATCTGTTTTTCACATAGTTCAAATAAATATGTCGGTTTAAGACTTGTTAGTTGACTGGCAGCATCTCACCCAGCGTTAATCTGTAATAGTTATGCATGGATATAGGCAGCTAGCTATATTGGAATGTACTTTTCCTTAATTCTTACAAGTTCCTATATCTTTAGAGGTTGATTGTTCCTCCAAAACCCATCAAATGGCACAACATCAGGTCTATTTTAATCACTGAACCATTTGTTATATTCCGAGGTCTGGAACCAGGTAAACCAGGGAACAATTTGTCCTCTCAGTTGGGAACAAAACTGCCCCATGGCTGAATTCATCTAAGTGAAAAACAGTTTAATATTTTATCAAGTGTAATCTTTAGTTCCTGTTCACCATCATGCATGCAACAGAACAGTAAGCTATAATTGGAGGTTTCCTACATCAGAGGGGAGAATGACAAAGCAAGATTAGTGGGTTAGCGAGGTGTGCCGCTCCGGGAGTGGAAGAATGCAATATAACAGTTCGGTTCCAGACTCCTGGATCCTGATTCCTGGATCCTGAGTCCTGGATCCTGCATCCTGAGTCTTGGATTTCGAGTTGTGGCTGAACCTGTCTCTGTGGTCCTGCCTGACTCTCATCATACTTCTTCCTTGATGGCTCCCACAGGATTGTTGTCATCCTCATGGATTCATCTTCTTATTATAGACACATGCATTTCCATGTATTTTTTCACACATGGCATCTATTGCATGTCTGTCCGTCCTGGGAGAAGGATCCCTCCTCTGTTGCTCTCGCTGAGGTTTCTCCCATTTTCCCCATTAAACTGTGGGGTATCTTTGGAAGTTTTTCCTTTTATGATGTGAGGGTCTAAGGCAGGGGTGGGGAACCTCAGGCCCCCGGGCCGTATACGGCCCGCGAGACAATTTGGTACAGCCCTCGAGGTAACTTATAAACACACGCAAAA
>NW_011358455.1:0-2844 GCF_000735185.1 Notothenia coriiceps | reverse complement strand
CCCGCGGGCCCACCACCTACGGGAAACAGCGATGGGGTCGGGTGCGCTGCCAGAAGGGTGGCAGTGAAGGCAGAGGGTCTCGACAGACCAGACCCAGGCAACAGAAGCTGGCTTTGGGGACGTGGAACGTCACCTCTCTTGGGGGGAAGGAGTCGGAGCTTGTGCGGGAGGTGGAGCGTTACCAGTTGGATCTGGTTGGGCTCACCTCTACGCACAGCGTCGGCTCTGGAACCTTACTTCTGGATAGGGGTTGGACTCTATTCTTCTCCGGAGTTGCTCAAGGTGTGAGGCGCCGGGCGGGTGTGGGGATACTCACAAGTCCCCGGTTGGGTGCTTCGTTGTTGGAGTCTACCCCAGTGAACGAGAGGGTTGCCTCCCTACGCCTTCGGGTTATGGGGGGGAACACTCTGACTGTTGTGTGTGCTTATGCACCCAACAGCAGTTCAGAGTATACGGCCTTCTTGGAGACCCTGGAAAGAGTCCTGTATGGGGCTCCTGAAGGGGACTCTTTAATCTTGCTGGGAGATTTCAACGCACATGTGGGCAATGATGGAGACACTTGGAGGGGAGTGATTGGGAGGAACGGCCCCCCTGATCTGAACCGGAGTGGTGGTTTGTTAATGTCTTAACATTAAATAAAATTGCATATCTTACACAGTACACCTTTAGACAGATGCTAATTTGAAGACATGTAATGTACATTTTGTAAATATACCCCTTTGAGATGTATCACTTTTATACTTTTATTTTGATGAGCAAATAGTGTTATTATTAAAATGATTACCAGTGAAGTATTATGGCACTTTAATAATGCAATCTCTTGTGAGCAGCATCTTTGCCCGTGCACACATATGTAACAGAACACTGCAGGGACACACACTGTGATCCCTGTTTTACCCAGTGTAAACCCGATGTCATTCATGGGGATATCCAACAAGCTACTCAGATTAATAACAACCTGTCAGTGTGACCAGATCCTGGATTTATGGGATGGAGGTGGAGATGAGGCCTGTGGGCAGCAGTGCACTGGGATCTCTGCCTTTGAAGTTGATCTGGCACAGAGATTAGCCGTGGACAAAGAGCAGCGAGCGGTCCCAACGCTGCTCAGCTGTGACAGGCACATTTCTGCTGTGATGAATCACTGCCTGTTGCTGCAGCCTGACAGACAGCCTATGTCTGAGGCAGGATGCTGTGCAGATTACATCTGTAATAAAGAGAGCCACACACCATCCCTCGGAGACACTGCGAGTCAGGATCCTGAGTGACCATATTTTGTACCAATATACAATATTATTACATGTAATTATTACTATTTAACTGTACCTCGCTGCAGTGCTTAAAAAATACAAATAATAATGAGACCACTGTAGGATGTCTGGTTTTCATACTGTCATTGTGTTAACATTTTAAGTACTGTATATGTGGTTCTTAGACTTTGCCATTTATATTGAATTCAAGCAATTGTTGCTTTATTGATCTTGTGTTATATATAAAATTGTGATTTGTAACGTTATTTAGGTACAGGCTTTAAATAAACACAATGGGTTGTTTGCATTTCCTGCTCTGTTGTCTTTTGTTATCTGTTAGGTTTGTGTATTATTAATGTGTGGAAACCTTTAAAACTTTAAGCTTATCATGTTCAGGATCAAAAGCATATTGCCAGGGCTGGAGCATAGGAAAAAACCTTCCATTGAAAAAGACTAGAGACGTTTTTTGATCGACACGTTTCATATCGTGAATGTGGGGAAGTCAACCCTATTGAATCCATCATTTAAAAAGATCTGCAAACAATGAGATAACTTTAAAATAAAATATGTTTAACTGCATAATTAAAATCCTTGCTGGCTACACAATGTTAACTTTGCGTTTCATGTATGGTCAGGAAAGAATGTGGTATGATCTTTTTAAAGGCAAATGTGACAGAATGGAAAGTCCAGCATCCTGCAAGAATCCATGAACAAATCATGAAGTTCAGAATAGAATATGAATGTATTTCTAAGAGACTGCTGGGACATCTTATGCCTTTACATTTATTTTACTAAAACAAACAAGAACATTGATTGATTTCATATTAGTCTATAGTCACAACTGTAACTGCAGCACCTCTTTTCACCCCCTCTGTCTGAAACCATAACCCAGTCTGCTCTGATTGGTTAGCTGACCGGCTGTGTTGTGATTGGCCTATCTCGTACTATGTGTTGGATAGCTAGCCAATAGAAGAGTGAGTGTTACATAGTGATGTCATTATGTTCCAGAAGTAAATAAACTGAGGTATTTCAGGCGAGGGGGAGGAGGGAGTGTGTGGGAGAGAAACTCCCAGAGCAGGGGTGCCCAACCAGTCGATCGCGATTAGAAGGGTAATTTAGAGCAGCATTTCAAAACGGTGCACACGCTACGAGACGGAATTCCCTCCTAATTCTGCCCTACACTGAAAAAAAAGACTGTTGGATTCACATGATTTTAATATGGACATCGGTTGCACATATTAAAAACATGTGTACTTAAAACTATTCAATTATGTTAAAGACAAACAACTATTTTATGTCGAAGAAACAGTAAATTGTTATGTTCATGTGAATATTTCCTTTAATATTAGGTATATTCATTTACCCTATGTTTAACCAACATGACTTTTTATGTTCATTTTAGGCTTTTAATATGCTCAGTATATTTAACTTGTACCTGTTAAAGCAACATGATTTCTTTATTTAAGCTTCGCTGTAAAAAAGTCTATTGGACTTAAGTAATAAAAAACATGGAGATCGGTTACACATATTAAAATCATGTGTACTCAAAACTATTCCATTATGTTAGAGACACACAACTATGTTATGTCAAAGAAAC
>NW_011358454.1:0-6893 GCF_000735185.1 Notothenia coriiceps | reverse complement strand
TTGATATGAGGCAGTGACCCAAACCTGTGTCTGACAGTAATTTATCTTAATTTGTTTGTAAAATACCTTATTTCAAGATTTGCTGACCAAATAAGAATTCACAAGTCTAATGTTCTTAAAAGAAGCTTCATCATCTTACACAAGCAGCTCTTGCATAGTACATTATTCTCAAAACAAGTCCAGTAAGAATTTATGGCTAGATATAAGATGGCAACTCTTGGCAAGATCAGTAATTTTTGCAGTGTTCAGACTGATTTAAATCTATTTAAATCCAATAGATTGCACATTTCACTGCCCGCCATATATCTGCATCCACTGTAAAGAATTGTCTTCAAGTGTGAAGACTGGCATGCCAAACAAACCTGTTTGAAGCTGGTACCATAGAAGAAGAAATGCATACATATGATATTTATTGCCAATACATTATTATGCAGTTAACTATATTACCTGCCTTTAATTCTTTCACACCAGCCCTGGATCTACTAATGGAGCTTTGATATATGTCCCTCTGAGCTTCTCTCCCTGTCTGAGCACTCTAGGCATCATTCCCTAGAAGTACTCCGAGTTCCTTGAATACCTTTAGAGGTAATTTATGAACTGCCTTGAAGGAAACATGTTTCTGTTTTAAAATCCTTGACTGGAAATGTGGTATGGACTTTTTGTGTGAAACTGCTTGTGCCTCTGCCTGTCAGAGGATATCTTGTTTCTATCTTCCTGGGTTAATAACAATTCATAAAATAATGTGTGCATAAAGACTCAGCCACACTGTTCCTGGCAGCTGCAATGTACCTTTCTTTTGTCTCTTTTAGTTTCTTACTGTCTTCTTTTCAACTGGACCATGGCTTATGAGATACACATGTGTGTAAAGCTTTACACACTTCCTCCTCTAATGTTATCTATTTATCTGTGTTTTTGTGACTGTGCCAATTTCTCCCTGAAATGAATGAAACCTCTGTATTTATTTGATTCTAATGTCCATCTGAACTTATTCTTATTGTGCTCAACTCCAGTCTTGTTTACAGTCCAAAAATGGTAATCTTACCAAGACAGGAAGTCATTCTCTGTGGCTTCAAAACTGTGAGTGACTCCTTTTCCTTGTGCATAAGATAGAATGTAATATAGGAGAGTGATGAGGCTTGTCAGTAAGATAAGAGTTCATGTACTGCATTCTTTTTAACTCACACCTCTCTTCGCGGTGCTTCGCTGTTCTTGACAATCTTTACTTTTTTAATTATAATAATAATTATTTGATTATTTTCAAAAAGATGGAAATTCCATTCCATCCAATTACTGCCACTGTTATTCAATCATGTAAAAACAACTAACAAAGACTACGACACCACTGTTATATAGTGTTGACTTTTTAGTCTCTATCTTCACTTTGGCTTTAACAATCTACCTTTCCCTTATGTGCCTCATAAAGGAAATGTGATTGTGCCATGTGACAGGTGTGTGTTGTCTTCACCAACATGAGGATCTGCAGAGATGTCTGTAGACATTCCAGTCACACCAGTGTGGGGGTGGGGTGGGGGGATGTGTCCCTGCTAAGAAATGAGCTCTCTGCTTATTCAAACACAGATGCTCAAGCATGAAGTTATATTGCTATAATGACACACCATATTACCTTTCAATTATGTGTATTTACAACACAAAGAACCCTTCAAGGTGGTGGAAAAACAGGAACACTTACTTGCTGCTACAAACCTAACATGTGTTTTTAGAGCAGTTAAAAAGGAGGATGAGAATAAAAAGCTGAATCTGCACCTGATTATAAAGTCCAGAAAACTAATAGTATGTATAGACCAGGGTTACAATCAGAGCTAGTGAGCAGCAACATTGAGATGAATACATGCCTTCTTCGATTGACTTGTATGCTCATGCATTTCCATCACGGAATGTCCTTCCTCAGCACACCAGCAGCCTATGACTGGAATGTCATTAATGAAAGTGCAATTGTTGTACATATGACAAATAAAGACTTGAAAAAAGGAAGTATAATTTCTGCATTTGTGCAAGGTTCCAAACGGCAAAGTACAGACGAAAGGACATCTGCTAATTTCCTCTGTGATTGTGCAGACTGCACCATTAACTATTTGAAACATGTCCACATTCTTGAGTTCCTAGTCAAGTCATAATTAGAGGCAGAGTTGATTACTTACAGGAGAAATCTGTGGAAGTTATCAGAGGAATTGAACAACATGAACATCGAGGGTTATACCATGAAACACAGGGTAATCTGGTATAATTGTCAGGTAGTAATGATTCTTCTGTGGCTGTGGTGGACGAAGCAGATGGAGGAGTTTCACATGGCCCAGTTACTGCTGTTCTTATCTGATAAAAGCAGTAGATGGAGCATTCACTGATGCCTAACTGCTGAGGTTTTAGGTTCATCAGTTAATGGGACGAAGGTCTACAGACCTGAGGGCTGGGTCGCACCATTGGAAACCACCGGTGTAAACCAGCAGCTGTAGTTACACACTAACATTGTGCATGTTCTGGTTGGTCTAGCAGAGCTCACTAAATTGTTTTGCTAATCTGCCCACCAGCTCTGTTGGAGGCCGGCATGGCAGGCTGTTATGTAGGAGGGGGTGCCACCCAGGGAGGCTGTGATACGGCATCCAGCACATGAGAGGCCGGACACACACACTGATGATGGACTGCAGGAGTGACAGACATATTAAGTGTAAGAAAGCATTACATGAAAACTATCATTTTATGAATGAATATAAGCTATTGTATAAATTGAAACCAAATAACAACAATAAAAGCATCAGACGTACCGCACTGACAGATAGTGGCGATAAGGAAATCTGCCATCAAACGAGTCCGCACAACCGTAAGGACAACAGTGCTCCAAGCTGCCAGTAATAAAAATGTGTGATATGATGTTTATTGAAAAGTAAGTGGAGACATCACATGACAGAGCAGGCAAAGAATGTTTATTAACCCTTGGCTTTCAGATTAAAGCACAACAGAAAACTGATCCAGCACTCCAAGGTTCAGCAATAAACAACACAGGCCACAATAGCGTCTGGAATAAAAAACATGTTTCGCTGTTCCTGTGTTCCCTATCCAGAGAAAAACAAGGTTTCAAAAGTTTTAACATTGGGAGGTGGAAAAAGATTGTAGATAGTTTTTACTTATCTCACTGTCTCCAGATGAGATCATTACAGTGTCGTCTTCTACAAAGCCTTGGTGTAAAGATGTAATCAAATACTAAAAATAGTACTATCAATCATCATGTGCACAGTAGCTACAGTGTGGAAATGGCAATTATAATCTGAAGTCCCAGAGTCCTGCAACATAAATATACAAGAGATAAAACAAAAAAACACATTTAAAAAACAATATAATAGTGCAAGAGAAACAGAGTAGAATAGTCCAGATGATGTTGCAGTCCAATGTGCAAGTAATGCTGATGAAGTCAAATATATACGTGTCAGGAAAATAAATAATTACAATAAGCTAAATGTTGCAGAGAATGTTAACTTGTGACAAAGTAAATGTAGGAGTCTATATACATGTAAATAGAATAAGATAAAAAAGAACAGAATGTAAAGTTAAATGTATGTAATGTACCTTAATTTTCGGACTAAGGCGCACCTGAATATAAGCCGCAGCAGCTAAATTGAATGATGTGTACATATATAAGCCGCACTGGACTATAAGCTGCAGGTGTTTTAATGTTTAATTACCATATGTAAGGGTTCGTGCACATAGGGGATTGTCGGGAAAGAGATGGCTGTTTGAGGTAGCTCCCATGTATTAACATTTCAACAAACAAGTTGCATATTTGCATAACGTATTCAAGTGTTACCATTTAGTGCAATAGTAGCTACAGAACATGTACTGTGCTGTGTAAACTGTACTGTATCACATAGCGTTTCAGACACACAAACTTTTCAACTTTCAAACTTAAACGGTGCGCTCCCAGCGCACGTACCGGCAGTGATCTACAGCAGTGGTTTTCAACCAGTGGTACGGGGACAAACTGTCTCGCTCTTGTAATGTCTGTCTGTCTTGCTCTCGTTCTGTCTCTCGTACCACTCTCGGTTCCACTTTTACTTTTGCGCGCTACCTGTCTCACTCTTTTTCGGCCTCCAGCTTTTCCTGCTGGAGCCCGCCGCTTAAAGGTGGGGGGGGGTGGACCGGCCATAGAGCCCATAGAGTTAAAGGTGGTGGACTGTAACCTGTAAAATCCATAGATTTAAGAGGTCCCCTTGTGGCCGTTAGCTGTAAAAATCCATAGATTAGCCGCACCGTTATATAAACCGCAGGGTCGAAAAATTGGAAAAAAGGCGCGGCTTATAGTCCGAAAATTACGGGTATATGTTTTTATTATATATAGATATTTAGGTTGTAATCAAAAGAAAACAACCTGCATACAGCATAAAGCACATTGCGGAAAGTTTCATTAGTGTAAATATCTATTTGCATTTATTTTCAGTCCAAGGTCTCAACAAGTTAAAACGAGCCTGTTCAGGTTGTGTCGCCTGATGTCTGATGTTGAACATTTTGATACCTGTAAAAATCAATACTTCTTACTGTGTGCTATATTGACCGAGAGAATAATCTGCGGCACTCCCTCGATGTAGTGGTCTCATCTGATGTGAGGCAAAGGAGAAACACAGTCTCCTTCAGATCTCTAATCTTTGCTTCTGGGTAGCCATGGAACACATATTGTCAGAAGCAGATCATCCTAAAACTGTCGTAAATTCCATTGTGTAAATAACGTCTTTCAAACAATGATGAGCACAGAGGATTTAAAGCAGGGGTGTCAAACTCAATTTCCTCACGGGCCACATTCACATTATGGTTGCACTCAAAGGGCCGGTTGTAACTTTAAGACTATATAAAAATACATATATAGATATTTAATATATATAAACTGAGACTGCCAAGGCACACNCACGGGCCACATTCACATTATGGTTGCACTCAAAGGGCCGGTTGTAACTTTAAGACTATATAAAAATACATATATAGATATTTAATATATATAAAATAATGTATTATATTACATCATTGCCTCTGCATTGGATTATTATCGGATAGGGTAATAACTTAATAATTAACTCGTCTGTAAGCAGAAGTCTAGGGCAAATAATTGCAAGTCTCTTCAGTGCGCATGTCACAAAATGATTTTAAAAGAAAAGCAAATTTGAGATGCATTGTGCTCCATGTATGGGCAACGTGCTTCTGTAAATCGCCATGTAACCGTATAACAAACATATTATATTATTTGCAAGCTCTTGTGGGGCCCCATAGAATGAAGTCGGGGGCCGGATTTGGGCCTCGAGTTTGATACCCTTGATTTAAAGGACAATGACACATTTTACAGTGCTTAGGCTGAGCAGTCGACAACTTACTCTGGATCCAAGAAGAAAACCAGATCTAGAGAAGGTAAAAGTTGTTTTCTGAAAGCTCACAGCTGGGTTCCAACATCATCGCACCAAGTATTCAGACAATAAGTAGAAGCCAAGCAGAGCCAGGCTTAGAACACTTGTGTCTCTGATGGACAGAAACCTGTCCACAGGTCTCCTGCTGAAGCTGTTTTTCATTTTGGGACAACTGAAGTCAAGACAAGGGGCTTTAAGTCTAACTGGGACCCGTTTAGAGTGACTTTGCTTTTGCCTCTGTTGGGTCGTAAATATTGAAGGGATGTTCTTTCTCATGTTTTCTTTGTTTTGTCCCTTTGGCATCAATGTATCATTCACGTTGATGTTTTTTTGAGTTTTTCTTTTACCCTTTGTCATAGCCCCAGAGCTGCAGGGTACAGAGACACCAAACTGTAAAAGACAATAAGAACACGTATGGGATCAAATAATATTCTGACTAGCTGGAAAGTCAAATGGATCTCAAATAAAACAAAAAGATACAACATTATTAGACATCTAAAATCCCTGTAATGGAGAGCCTTCTATAAGAAAAATAATCAATGGAATGGAGACAAAGATAGCAAGTTGTTCAGCCCCAGGTAACAGAGCCTCTGGATAGGGCAGTATTTTGTTTGAAAATATCAAAACATTTTAACTTAAAAAAATTGATAAGATGATAGACATATCATTCTATCAGGATGATTAAAAAAGATAAGATGGACCCTTATTGATCCCCGTAGGGAAATTCAGGTGTTATAGCAGCAACACAATAAGACCTGTCCTCACTGTGCAGCACCTTCAGCGACAGGCTGCTGCACCCCACCTGTCACACGGAGAGATACCGCAGGTCCTTCCTTCCTGCAGCGGTCAGACTTTACAACCAGCACTGCCCCTAGTAGACCTTCCTACACACACACCACAACACAGACTATAACACCCCTTGCTGCTAAATAAAAACCAACTTTGTGCAATATGTGCTATATGTGCAATATATATATGCCATTAATAACTGTGTAATTTATACCTGGCCATTACATCAATCAATATATATATATATATGCCATTAATAACTGTGTAATTTATACCTGGCTGCTAAACCCTTGTTACTGTTACAGGGTATGTATCTTGTATTTTGTAAATTGTGTAACTTGCTGCTGTTAAATACCGTCAAACTATGTGCAATATGTGCTTTATGTGCAATATATACTTTATATACATATGCCATCTTTAATAACTGTAATATATACCGGGCTGCTAAATCCAAGAACTGCTACAGGATTTGATTTGTAGATTTGATTTGTTTTTGTAATATTTTTGAAAATTATGTAACTTTTTATCTTTTTTTTAGCATATTGTTTGTTATATTATAACTTAGTACTTTTTTAGCATATTGTTTATTATATTATAACTTAGTACTTTTTAACGCATGTAAGATATTCAACACTCAGCTGTCTGTGGCTCTTTCCTGCTTCAACGCTGCAAATTTCCCCTCTGTGGGACTAATAAAGGTATTCT
>NW_011358453.1:8986-15697 GCF_000735185.1 Notothenia coriiceps | reverse complement strand
CCCTCGTGTGCCTTCGTCAGTCACACACACACACACACACACACACACACACACACACACATTTGTTCCTCACCACACCATGCTAACGTCCCCCTTGTTGTCCCTGGGGGGGAGCTAACACTGTTAGCTCTCACTGAGTCTCCAGAGCTCTTTAGCTCTCATTCAGGCTCTGAGCATTAAAACCTCTCCAACATGATTTGGTAAAACGCTCCGATCTGCTGATCCTGTTCTGGATGAAAGTCAAACTCAATTTTCTTTCTTTAATGCCAATCGTTTGACGGCAAGAGAGAAAGAAAGAAAGGGGTTTTGAACTCTTATTTTGAAAGGTGTTGCTTACTCTTTCAATATCAACAGAAAAAAGGCATAAAAGGTGACCTATTATTATTATTATTATTATTATTATTATTAAATGAATAATAGAGAATACCATATCTGCAATATTATTATGCAATTCATATAATTAAGCATAAAAAGTCCATTATGGTAGCATCCATTTATAACAGACTGGCAAAATGATAGGTGTTAAACTCAAAATTGACTTGGACAGAATAATTATTCACCAAAATAAAATATTATGACCAGCGTTTTTTTTAAATAACTGTTTTGGTTCAGAAATAAACAATAAAGCTGATAAACCCTTACTGCAATAATACCGGGATATGTCGAAATAAGACGCTGTATTTATGCTAATATGCTAATAACAAGTAGGCTAGCCGTTACAATTTACAAAATACACATAGCCTGTAACAGTTCTGAAGAGTGCTTTTACTCAAGAATCTGAATGCTTTTTCCGCCACTGCAACCATGAACACATATATCTTAATAAAATAAGAAGGAGCCTCACTTGAAGAAGTCGTCCTTGCAGTACACGCTTCCGGCCCGGGAGAAGCATTTGTCCTGCAGAGGAGCCGTGCAGTCGGCGCACTTCAGGCACTTGGAGTGCCAGTGTCGGTCCAGCACCTTCAGGATGAATTTGTCCAGGATGTGTTGACTGCAGCCGGCGCAATGAGGGATTTCTGCGGGGAGAGGACAGTCAGAACACCCGGTAGAAACAGGGGGGATACATGGGTTCATGCAAGCAGAATAAGGACAATGTCATACATTATATCCGATGTGTTGCAATAAATGTTACACTATATCCAGTTATCTCCAGAGCGTTAATTTCTCCTTCTCTCCCATTTATGTATCATGCTTTAATATCGAGAGAGCCTATTTACACAGAAACATAAAAGATGTGTTTACAGCCACGGTACGAATGGTTTAGCTGTAGACTAGATCCTCAGTGTCTTTTTCTTTTTGCTCTCTAATCCCATCTTTTCTTGACTGACAGCTTTTCTGTAATATCTGGATATTTTTGCACTGGATTTGTCCCAGAATGCATCGTGAAAAAGCACAACATTTCATTAGTAGCCTCGTTTGGTTTCATTTCCTACTTTAAACCCAGACTGGATATATAAAAAACCTTAAACAAATTCAATTAAATGTCATTATGTACATTTTATAAATAGCATTTGGCTATATTTGATATACTCAAAAGCTTGTATCAGCCCTGTCGTTCAATTGTCTGATCAGCCATGTTAAACATATTTTTATCTCATTCCTATTTGGTTTGTTTTTATGTTATTTGTTTCATTTTTTAACACACTTTTGTCTTATTTTTTCATTATTTTAAACAACGTAATATACGTAGCATTTTTTTATTAATTGCATTATCTTTGCTAAACAATAAAAACACGGTATTCTTTGTTAAATAACAAATACATAAATGAAATAATGAGTGTGGGTCTTTTTGTGTTGGAAGGCTTTGTGAAATATCTCCGTCTCATATGGGTGCTGAACTCGGAGCTTTTTCCCGGCAGTAAAAAGAGAGAGGGACCTACTTTCTGACAAATATATTGACTTTTATTATCATTTTTCGACCAATTTGGTTCCAGCCTTTTAATCTCTGTGTAGGGTATTTTAGCACTACGGTGGCAAAAAGGGTCAAAAATAGATTCAATTTCGTAGTTTTTCTGAAAACACGACCACATGTGCAGCAGAAACATGGCCCGTGTTTAACCTCCCGATTCCTTCATGTTTTAAAGCTTCTGCAATCTGCAGCGATGATCTGCTGTAAACTGCACATCTTTTAAAGGTGAAATTGAAATGATAACTCAAGGACAGTCTGATGTTTATCCATCTCAAAATGCATATTTCCGCTGCAAGCGGGGCCTTCAATAAACAACCAAATGCACGCTATAACAGAAACTGGTTCATTTATAACAAGAGTTTAGCCATAATTACACTCAACATTTTAATCATATTTAACAAGGACTTAATCCGGGGTTTATATTGCCGAACAAGGCCTTGTCCTTTCGTTACAAGTATATCTTTTTTAAATGTCCTGTAACTAGCTGTGCCTTTTTTTTTTTTTTAAATAAAATGTTCCTTCGTGGTTTCACTTAGTCAAACAGCACATGATATCCGATAATGAAAAATCAATACCGAGGATAAATGCACCGAGCAAACGCCAGAAAACAACAGAGCAAACACACACTCACTGACACACAAACACACACACATTCACACACGTATAATATATACACACACACACACACACACACACACACACACACACACACACACACACACACACACACACACACACACACACACACACACACACACACACACACACACACACACTACACACATTCTCTGTGGTTGAATAACTGAAAGGTACAATTATGTGTGAGAGATACGTCAACAAACTCATTGAGTTGTCCTTTTTTTCCGTTTAGGCAAATTGCAGAAAGCTGCTGAGAAGAAAGATGACCAAAGCGTTCTTATACATAAAAGACAGACTGTGTGGCTCTGGAGGTGCGGTACCACAAAAGCTGTTACAGTCAGTACACCATGTTTTTGCTGAGACCTGACAAACCAGAGACAGAACAGTAGGTTATTGCTCCTTGGATTGCTTTACCTATTTGCACTACCACCAGACTGAAGTCCAGGTGTGTGTCGGCGATGGCTATATATATATACACACATACTTAACATTATATAAGTAAACATCCAATTTCCTTCTGTTATATGTGCACACAATCACAACACTTATTCATTTATCCATTTATTTACTTCTCATTCATGTGTTGTAGGGACACTTTGGGGATGAGAGCCCTGGCAAGGATCCGAAAACTACGACACCACCTATGTCCAGGTCACGTGTTTTAGTTACCGCACATGTGAACACTACGTTCGGTTCAACCTCATACGAGACGTCATACCAAGACGTTCGGAGAGTTTACAACGACCAGGACCTAGCGTACCGTGACGTACTGACGGACGGTAGTTACCGTTGGTGGAACCTTGAAAACAGTGGTTCGTGAGAGGGGGAAACGAGAGGTTATCTAGGCTACTCTCGCCTAACAAACAAAACCGTCACTTGAGTGTGAACGGAATTACTATGTCAAGGGCTTACGTCTAAAAGTAAAGTAAAAGACGAGACCGGTTCCACCCGGACCTTATGAAGAACAGTCGTTTGCTGTTTTAATGTTGAGAACGGACGACGTTAAAAAACCCCCCGAAAAGACTAGTGCTCCTCCCCAGAAGTCAAAAACACATAAACCCCGTTTATTACAGGACAAAACCTATGTCCAGAGACCGGATTGAGGATAATAAGCCGTAAAAGTGGGAAAAGACTCGGCGTAGGAAACACTAAAGAGGACAACGATGAGAAGGTCTCGATTCTGGTACAGCACAACCACAGTGAGTTTTCCAACTAGTACCTTAGTTATTACTTAGTCTAATGATTGAGTGTCGTGAAACGTATGTCGCTCTACGCACAGAACAGGTCCAGAAAAGATCAGGCAGAGTCTTATTGGACGGTAACCAAGTGTGACAGAACGATTACCCGAGAAAGGTAAACGACATGTCATAGGCGCTATGTGACTCGGTTAAAAACACACTAGGTGAAAGGTCGGTGGAAAACAAAACGTAGAGACAATCACAAACATGTTATCGTACCAGCGTCGACCTCCGTAGGTACTTGTGAAACAGCCCGACTGTAGGTGACCGGAAAGTGTAAGTACAGTGACACCGTCTCCCTACCAACCCGTCTAATAGTAAAAGGTGGTTGCGCCATTAAGCTCGCTTAAATGACTAAGCACGTTTTTTGGTACCGTAGTAATTGTGCCTGCTCAACTGTCCACTTCGACGGTCAAACTAAGAGTGTCACGCACGAAGAGGTTGTCCTCTCATCGACGTAGTACAGTTACATTACTCGAGGTCTTTCGTTTAACCAACGTAAGAGACATGAGGAGGAGACGTGTCTTCAACGTATTAAAGCTCGTGGTATAATAGTTTGGAGACTAGACGGTGGTTTTGTAAGTTTAGACAGACCTTTCCGTGTAAGTGGTAGAGTCACTACCTGTAGGTATTGTGTCGTCGAGAGAGGGAACCCACCGTTCCTCAGGTACTTCCACTATTTAGGCCTACGCGACGGTCTGAGAGTATATCTTGAAATACTCGGAGTAACGACGCTAACATCACTACCGGAACTCATTGGGGTTAACTACCTAGGGCGACCCTGTTAAGGTCTAAGTTACTCCGTGATAGAACGTCAGGACGGTAGAGGTTTGGAAACGATCTTATGAGTCATCCTTGTACGTACATACCTTAAGTGGATCAGATTAGTGATCTCGCCGAAACATGAGTTGTAGGAAGGTCGCATAAACCACACGAAACCGTATATATCGGACCAGGTTTGTGATTTTGATATACTAGTCAAGATCGACCAGTCGTTAGACCTGTGACACAGCGAAGTCCTATCACAACTGACAACTGTAGAGACAACCACTCACGAGTTACTGACCTTCTATTATGTTACGCCTGAAGACGTCTCACAAAAGGTAGGACTTCGTCACCATACCTTGGACAGCGTCGAACCTTAACATGTTGATAGGCATGTACACCTGATAGTGTTTTCGTTATACGGTTATGTCGAACACGTCCGTTTCACTCCACAGGACTAAGACGTACGCGACTGCACGGTGACGACACTGTTTCCAAGACACCGGGAACGGAAAACCTAACTACCTATTCCAACTATCCGTAACAACCCCCCCCCCCCTCGTACTACTCCTTGAGGGATAAAGAGTCACCGAAGACTAACCGACACCCTGTATCCGAGCTGTCCCGGTTGAGACCTCGTATTTAAGGTAAACAATACCACTCATCAAGGTGCCTGGGCTATCACAGAGGAGTGTGTTTCAGTTACAATAGGGTGTGTTCACAACACCCCACAGGCCGAAAACTCTTTAGGAGAGTCAATAAAACAGAGACGGAAGAATGATCACCCAGTCAACCCGGTTCCGATCACAGATCCTGAGTTTTGACACAGGGTACTAACCGGGTTTACAGGTCAGACCAATTCGGTCACTATGTTACGCAACTACTAGGTCAATTTACAGCTTGTCAAATTGGATTCCGGTTTCTGAACCCACAGACCGAACGCCGGGAAACCTTCGAGTTCCATGTGTTATAGAACTAGTGTCTGTTGTGAAAAGTTTACATTCAGTAGTAGTTACAACTGTATTACTAGGTCACAACCGAGGAGTCACGTGGATATTAGGTCGACTGGTCTAACATAAGTAAAAGGGTTACCCCCTGTTTTTTTGTCAAACCCTGCTAAGTCACTGTAAAGCTAAAAGTCTTCACCCCCCGGTACGCAGCTACTGTACGGTCCTCACGAGTGATTCGTCAAGAAAAAGTTTTTGTTGCGACGACATATGTCAACAGGAACACAAGGAGGACACGAACAAACCGTGAAAACAAGGAGGGACAAAGTAACCAGCGACAGACAGACCGAATTAAGTAACCTGACACAACAAAGGCATGGCCTACCTAAGTCAATCGTACAGGTGTCTTCTCACGTAGGAAACTGTCCTCCAGAGTCGTTTTTGGTCAAACGTCTTCAACGCGAACCACCCGTACACTTTGCGATCGACTCCCTTTAGAACTCGGTCGGAGAAGAAGTTGTCTAGGACAGACATTGTGTCTGTTTGTCACTGTTAATTGCTCAGTGTCCTCATGGTAGTTTCGTTTCTCACCAACCTCACTATGTTCTATAAATGTCTGATCTTTGGATAGATGGTATGTCGTGTAAATTGTGGGTTTCTTCGGTTTATTTCCGGGTGTAGTAGTGTTTGTTGTGATGTGTGAATGTGTAGTCGACAAGAGTGTACAACGGTTGACCATGTATTATTATTATTATTATTATAATATTTACAATAAATATATCGCGAAAAAGTGTTGAGTTTCTACGAAATGTTATTCTCCCATCCATCTATTTGTTCCTGTCCGTTTATTCATTTATATCAGTTTATTTATTTGTTTTTTTTTCCGTCAGTTCTCCTTCAACTCATCAACTCCTTTCACAACTCCTCTAACGTGTACCAGACACGTTTGCGTTCTGAATTTTTGACAAAAGAGGTTTGTCCGGACAGTATGTTGTAACAAAATTTCGACCGGAATCCGTGGTACGTATTTATTACTCCTGAACACTAATGTAACGTACAATGGACATCAAACCTTCGTAAGTTGTGGAAACAAACGAAAGTGGTACAGTTACTTCCGGCAGGAGCTCGACAGGGTAAGATTCGTGGAAGTACAACTGTTCGTCGGAGACCGCCTATAAGGAGAGTGTCTTGTCGAACATTGACCGTAGTTGTA
>NW_011358453.1:0-7500 GCF_000735185.1 Notothenia coriiceps | reverse complement strand
ATAAGTGTATTCTGGCAGCCTCTCATACTTTCAAATTGTGCAGTGATTTGTGGTAATTACACCTAAAGTAAACACTTTATTTCCTGCAAGTTCGTGCTTTTTGGAGCTCTATTTTTACCCTGAGTCAGCGGAGTCCACGGAATAAAATAAAATGTGTTGCTTTTTATTCCTGGAATAATCCAGGTTTTAAATCCAGGATAGAACAGTGGCCCTGCAGGGGGCTGAGTGGCAGGATCTTTATCCAATCTTTTAATCTGCCTCGATTTATCAAATTAAAGAGCATAAGCCGACCAACATACAGTCTCTGTATTCCCTTTAAATACAGGAAATCTAAAATCACACTAATTATTTTTATTTATTTATCCTGCATTTGTGTTGTTGAATCTAAACAGGCCGGAGCAACGTGATGCAAATAAATAAACATGATTTTTATTTATTTTTTATTTATAAGCCAAATGTGTCTTTGATTATGCTTTAATATTTACAGCAAAAACGTATTTTCTTAAGATTATTTTTGGCCTATAGTAGAAGGACGTTTTGTTATTTTAGGGCTTTGAACCCCTGATCTCACTGCATGATCCTATTTAGTTGTTGTGGTTTCTGCAGGTAGCCGTTTACACTCAGCTCCATCTGATATGCTAACCGTATTTTAATAATCAGGTCAGAGCAGCAGAGATGTTCCTCTTCCATCTTGATTGCAGATTATAAAGGGAGAGATTAACACTCCGGAGGAACAGAAGGTGATGCTCGCCTTTGATGCACGAAAAATAATAACTGCGATAAACACTTGGTTTTATCCTGAATAAAAAGCTGTACAAAGGAAATATTAGTAAATCCTTAATTGTAAAGCATCCTGATTTAAGGTGTGTTTTGACCTGCCAATCAAAGTGTGAGCTTGTCTGCTGGGTGATGACAACTGCGTGTGACCTGTGGACACATTACAGCTGCCTGCAGGGAACAACATGCTTCAAAGTTGAACAATTAAATGCTGTTGCTTTAAAAAAATATATATAGAAGAAATGATAAATATGTAGTCCTTGTTTGCACATCCTCCACCGACTACAGGCTGTGATGTGACGCACGGGATGTCCACCGCTCTGCTTTCATCAGTATTATTATTTAAGGAATATAAGCAGCATGACACATCATCGGCCTGCAGAGACTCTCCTCTCCAGCCTCCTCTCCTCCTCATCCTCATCTTCGGCCGATTTACACTACACACACACACAACACACACACACAGGATCCCTAACGCAAAAAAACCCGGTTGCACACTTTCCTCTTCAATAACGAGGGTAATAAATGTCTTACGTTGCAGTGGCACTCCAAGGATCTCCGGTAAACTCTTCACGGGACTCTCTGTCGGTAGGACCGCCGCACTTTGCATCATCGTGATCCGCGCGCATACACCCGCAACACCCGTCCTGTCTTCTGGAGAATCAAAAAAAAAAGTATGATGGCTCCTCTGTGTGCCGGTGGACTGGGGGTCGAGGAGGAGGAGGGGGGGGGGGTTCCTTCCTCACTGTCCCAGAATCTGTCCCTGTTAGTCAGTATATGATCCCCGGGGTCTGGGTGTCCGTGCCGTGCCGTGCGGAGCTGTTTTTGGAAATGTTTCCGACGGGCTAACTGCTCCATGCAGCGCTGCAGGGGCGGCTGCGGGCGTGACGTCATCGCCGTGGAGGGCCAATGGGAGCGCAGGAAGAGGAGGCCCCCGGTGGCGGAAAGCATCCTCCATAGGTGATCGGGAGGAGGAGGAGAGGCTCCGGCGGACACTAGTCCCCCGAGAGGCGGGACCTGCATCCCGGAGAGACTTTAAATAGCTCTCAGTGCTGCAGTGGCTCGTGGAGGGGCCGCGAGCCAGGGGGAGAGGAGGGTCCCGCGTGCAGCGTGCAGCCAGGAGGAGCAGGAACTTATTTAAGGGATTTGTAAAAAAAGATCGAGAGTTTTCCTGGCAGATTTCCCTGCTGCGTATTGCACGATCATTTATTTTGAGCCCTTTTGGAAAATATTAAAGAAAGTGTTATAATCAGCAAGTGGTCCCATGAGGAGAAGCGGGAACTTTTTAACTTAGGGATTTGTAAAAAAGGAGGATAGTTTCCCTTGCAGATTCACTGCTGTAGTCATTTCACGACTGTGTGATAATTTCTACAATTATTTTCGACCCTTTTTGGAAAGTATATTCAACATTATTGGAAGTGGGATGTCGACATACTGAACTATATCACCGAATTAAATTAGACCCATTCATTTAAAATGTAATTGTAATTGAGCTACAAGACGTGTATACGCTTAGATGTGGTTGTAATTATAAAAAATGAATAGGGCAAGCTCAAAGGACGAGGAGGGTGCAACCAAAACAGAAGGAACTTCTGAGGTCATTGGTCCATTTATTTTCTAACATTTGGAAAATGTTCAGCATTAAAAAAACGTGTTTTACATACTGTTGTGCATACTGGCTGCTTATTCATGTTGCATTCCCCAACACCTGTAACAACAATTTTGTAACGTAAAATATATACTTTATACTACAGGTCATTTACTACTGTCATTCTGCTTTGTTTTTTTCTTGAAATGTGTAATTTTTGTATGAATGCCCATGCCCACTTAATACGGTTTTAAAACTGTTTTATTGTGTCTATCAGTGCCGGGTCTTTACTACACACACACACACACACACACACACACACACACACACACACACACACACACACACACGTTTCACGCGATTTGATTTAATCCAAATTCGTCATAATTTGGGTAAATGTTACAGATTTTTCGGCACTTTTCATCTAATAATTATCCATTTAAAGCACTTCTATTTCTTTTTGCATTATATGTGTTTCTTTAGGCTATATTAATCTTGCATTGTTGGAGGTTGTCAATAGCCATATAACAAACCTAGGAGAAATATAACAAAGCCTGTAATAATGATGTGTATAATCAGAAATATTAGCATATAAATTATCTTATTTGATATTATAGAATACATTAAAATAATAATATGAATAATGATAATAATTAACAGATTTTTCTTTGGTGGAATAAAAACGTTAAATACAATTACAAAATATATATATAGAATATAATTGTTTTGCAGAAAGTGCGTAAACGCTAAAAACAGTGCCGTATTTTGCGTGTGAAATATCCTCTGTGCTACATCTTGCTGCTGTTTCCCCGTTTATTCCCGAACACACGGACTGCTCATCCATTGTCTCACATCCTTTATATTGTGCAGGAAACACAATCCCATAAGCCGCTGCTTAATGCTCCAAATGTAAATTAGTAAAATGAAAACGCACATCAAGCTGATTAAAAAAAAAGGAGGATGGGATGTTGCAGGAATTTCACGCAACACATTCAAACCTGTAGTTTCTCACACCAGGTGTAGGCCTATACATATGTATGTATATATTATACATGCATAAGGTGCAGGAATCCCCTGGTCTCACTTTATTTTCATTACACACTTCTCCCCTGCAGATCATTCAATTTATCCAACTATTCAATTACTCTGATTGTTGGGATCGCGAGCCCTTTAGCTGCCCTGGAAAACAATGCAGATAAAAATGCTCTTAACCTGTCAGCAAAGGGCAACACTATTAGAATAATTGACGGATGCAAAAACGCAGAAAGAGAGAACAAGTGAGCATCTGCTGCAGAGAGGCACAGAGAATCACCATTTCTCATCATTACAGGAAATGGTAGAAAAAAACAAACATGTGGATGCATGGAAATGTATTTATAATGCACAAGATGGCATTATATATCGAGATGTGGAAGCACAAATGTATATGTTTAAAGATCTCTAATTGTGTGCTGACCCTCAGCAATAAATCACGTTTAACTTAATAACAAATAGGGTGTTTTAACCTTAAATAATGCACTCAAACACAAGCGAAAAGAAAGCAATAATAATAGTAAAACGGTAAGAAAAAGCTCTTTCTGCAGGAGGTGAATGATTGCACGAGAGATGTTATATTTTGGACCTTTAATTTGACTGCTCCTCACCAATAAATCACATTTAATTTAATAACAAATCCTTAAACAATGCACTCAAAACCAAGCAAAGAATAATAGTAAAATGATGAGGAAAAAATGCACTTACAAAATATACTATTTGTAGAATTTCTTCCTTAAAAAATGCGCAGAAACCCAGGAAAGGAAATAATGGTGAAATGATGATAAGCTGGTCTTTGTGGGGTGACTGATATTCAGCAGCTACAGTAGGAAGCACCATAACTCACAGCGAGGGTCGCCTCCTGTGCTCCGCGCTGACCCAGCAGGATATAATTAGATCTAATATTTCAGAACAGCACATCATTGACATGTTAGATCCACAGATCCATCTCCACGCACTCAGAAACCAGAAATACTAATATACATGCAGGAGGAGCTCTGATGCAGCAATGACTGCGTGATAATGAGACAAAACATTTCATAATTAATGCATTTATTATTATTTTTTAAGGCTGCAAATTCAGGCTTTATGCTTTAATCTGTTTAATATTATTTCTAATTTTACAAATTTGAAGAGTAAACACTATTGCACGAATATTTTGTGTGCAAAAACAGAACACATTTCCCTGTGTATTCATAATCAGTAAAGGAAATGCATTATATCTCAGGAGGAGCTCGATGAACCAAAACATCACCTAATGCATTCATTGTTGGGGAAATATTTTCCAAGGCCAATAACTTTGACCCAGTTTATCAGTTCATACTGTCCTCACTGAGCACACGCACCTGTAACCTTGGCTGCTGCAGTGTTCTGTCTCCCTGGTCCTGCCTGTTGGCGTCAGCTGATAGAGGTGTTATCATTCTATCTTGTTCTGCACAATGTTGATTATTCTCTCTGATCTAGCTAAACACACGGGTCTGGGGTAGAGCTCTTCAGAATTGACGTGGCAACTCTACCGTGAAGTCAGAACCTCTGACTCTTTGACATGTCTTGTGAATTGTCCGGCCGAAGCTCCAAGTAAACCATCAGTGTTTGCCATCAAAGCTCCAGCTCTCCCCGTGTCTCCCTTGAGTCGGTGACTCCCCCTGCATTACACAGAAGTTTCCCCCACAGTCATTATTATTTATAATGTGTGCAAATTCCGGCTTTAATATGTTTGGTATTATTTCCAGTTTTGCAGACGCCCACATAGTGAATATCGCATAATGCAAAACAGCTGCTGCACATGTCCCTGTATATTTACAATCTATACAAAGGAAATGCACTTTATCTCAGTGACCTTACGTCAGGGAGGATGCTTTTTCCTAGCTTGCAAGATGAATATATAGCAGCAGATCTAATAATTAGATCATGTATTTCAGAAGAACAGCAGTCAGAAATACAGAAGACCTCTCTATCCATATACATATTTATATGCATAAGGAGCTCTATAATACACTGACTGCTTCACAGTGAGCCAAAACATCAACCATGTAATGCATGTATTACAATTTATAATGTGTTCAAATGCATGCTTGTATCTGTTTACCATTATTTCCAATTTCACAGACGCCCACATATTGAGTATCTAACACTATTGCACGACCATCTTGTGTTCAAAAACAGCTGTGGCACATTTCCTTGTATATATACAATCAACACAAAGGAAGTGCGTGACACCTCAGTGACTTCCCGTCAGGAGGAGGCTTTTCTAAGAGCTTGCAAGATGAACACAGCAGCACCGCGCAGCAGACACATACCTAATCACCGTGATTCTTCCTCTCTCTCTTCCTCCTCCTCTTCTTCTTCTTCTTCTTCTCCTCTTTTCTCTGCAGGATGATCCGGTGCTCTTGGCGGCAGACAGTCCACAGTGTCCCCGGGATCCAGAGCTCAGAACCGGGCAGCAGCAGCACCGTGTCCCGGAGCGTGTGTTGCAGGAAGAGGAGCAGAGAGAGAGGGAGAAGGGCTCAGAGCTCCGGGAGAAAATTAAATTGCACTTGGGGGGTAAATTCTATTAGGGAATAGTTATTGTCTCCTGACAGCTCCTGTCCATTTGGGTAATTAGGAGGAGAGACTGGGGGAACAAACCGAATCTCTTCCAGTCACAAATGATATTCTCCAATTCCCTGATTGAACCTGACCCTGTCCTGCTAACAGAGAGAGAATCAGCTGCTCTCACCCAGAGCCTGGGAGATGGAGGCTCAGAAAATAACCTGAGACTGTGTTCGTTTTTAAAACGCAAGGGAGATACTTAAAGCATTACATACAGTTTTATCTTTGTTATTATTAGAACAATTGCTATTACTATTGTTATGATTAGTAGGCCTATTATCATTATTTGTATTGCTATAATCATAAATCTTTCTATTTTATATATTTTTTTGATTACATTTTATTTCCTATTTTATCTTTATTTTATAATGTTTTTAATGTATTATTATTATTTTTGTAATAAAACTTATAATTATACATTTAATTGGTAATATTATTATTATAAATATTTCTAGTTTATACATCTTTTGTTTAATTTCATGTCTTATTTTATCTTTAATTTTATTTATTTATTACATATTTCTATTATTATTATTATTATTAGTAATAGTAGTAGTAGTAGTAGTAGTAGTAGTATTAGTAGTAGTAGTAGTAGTAGTAGTAGTAGTAGTAGTAGTAGTAGTAGACGACGTAGTAGACGTAGTAGTAGTAGTAGTAGTAGTAGTAGTAGTAGTAGTAGTAGACGTAGTAGACGTAGTAGTAGTAGTAGTAGTAGTAGACGTAGTAGTCGTAGTGTAGTAGCGTAGTAGTAGTAGTAGCAGGAGAGATAGACGTAGTAGACGTAGTAGTAGTAGACGTAGTAGTAGTAGTAGACGTAGTAGACGTAGTAGTAGTAGTAGTAGTAGTAGTAGTAGACGTAGTAGACGTAGTAGTAGTAGTAGTAGTAGTAGTAGACGTAGTAGACGTAGTAGTAGTAGTAGTAGACGTAGTAGACGTAGTAGTAGTAGTAGTAGTAGTAGTAGTAGTAGTAGACGTAGTAGTAGTAGTAGTAGTAGAGTAGTAGTAGTAGTAGTAGTAGTAGTAGTAGTAGTAGTAGTAGTAGTAGTAGTAGTGTAGTAGTAGTAGTAGTAGTAGTAGTAGTAGTAGTAGTAGTAGTAGTAGTAGTAGACGTAGTAGGTAGTAGTAGTAGTAGTAGTAGTAGTAGACGTAGTAGACGTAGTAGTAGTAGTAGTAGTAGTAGTAGTAGTAGTAGTAGTAGTAGACGTAGTAGAGTAGTAGTAGTAGTAGTAGTAGTAGTAGTAGTAGTAGTAGTAGTAGTAGTAGTAGTAGTAGTAGTAGTAGTAGTAGACGTAGTAGTAGTAGTAGTAGTAGTAGTAGTAGTAGTAGTAGTAGTAGTAGACGTAGTAGTAGTAGTAGTAGTAGTAGTAGACGTAGTAGTAGTAGTAGTAGTAGTAGTAGACGTAGTAGTAGTAGTAGTAGACGTAGTAGACGTAGTAGTAGTAGTAGTAGTAGTAGTAGTAGACGTAGTAGTAGTAGTAGTAGACGTAGTAGTAGTAGTAGACGTAGTAGAC
>NW_011358452.1:1733-2106 GCF_000735185.1 Notothenia coriiceps | reverse complement strand
AAATATATATGCAACACTTTTGTTTTTGCTCCCATTTTTCATGAGATGAACTCAAAGATCTAAAACATTTTCTACATACACAAAATAACCATTTCTCTCAAATATTGTTCATAAATCTGAAAAAATCTGTGATAGTGAGCACTTCTCCTTTGCCGAGAAAATCCATCCCACCTCACAGGTGTGGCATATCAAGATGCTGATTAGACAGCATGATTATTTCACAGGTGTGCCTTAGGGTGGCCACAATAAAAGGCCACCCTTAAACATGCATTTTTGCTTTATTGGGGGGGTCTGGGGGGGTCCGAAAACCAGTCAGTATCTGGTGTGAGGGTTAGGATTAGGGTTAGGATTAGGGTTAGGGTAATGTTGTGAA
>NW_011358452.1:0-1693 GCF_000735185.1 Notothenia coriiceps | reverse complement strand
CTCGCGCCAGGGCCGGGGGAGGGGAGGCGTGCGTCTTGTGCTGCATTCACTTGCACTCGGACATTAGAGATTTTCTCTCATAAATGTCCGATGAGCCACAACTTTTCTTTCAAAACAAAGCTGCCAACTGGGATGGCAAGGCATTTTTCTGAGGTGGCAGCTGCCACCCCGTGCCACCCCGTAGAACCGCCACTGCTTCTACATCAACTGTGGGAAGCATTTAATGTCAGTAAATCACTCTGAGCTCTTTGCTCTCTCAGTTCACAGGGATGTTCAATTTGGCAATTATTTTGCGGTCATGCAGCAAATAACAGGCAGGCTGAGTGTAGAATTTTAGCTGTTGTTGAAACCACTTTACATGCATTTAGCCCGAATCTCCACTGCATTAATACTGCTGAAATTCCATTATTACATGCTGTATCGGAGGATCAAATTCACACACTGTAAGACTGCAAGCTTATGTCACCAAACCTTTCCTTGTGCTGTAGCTTAGTGGCTTAATTTGTCCACTCTGTTTCGTGTAAGGGTTTGAGAAAAATAAAGATTGGGACTTCCACATTGGTTCCATTTGCCCTGCGTGTCACAGCTGGTTTATCTCTGCGGAGGTTTCATGCTTAGCTCAGCTCCCTGTGTCCTGTCACTCGCCATGGGGTCAGGCTGGGACTGTCCTCTTCTTTAATGAACCAGCAGATAATGGCCTATGGAGGCCCTGGAGAGACATGACACAAATTGCCATGTCCTCTGACTTGGATTAGTGGTAATTACTGTTCGCTTTGGCAGATCAATGAGATAGCAGCGCAACACATAGAGGCCACCCCGTGTCACACGCTAGCTTAATACCGACACACTCAAAAGAGCGCAACCAAATGAAGACAATTCTCAGCGGATTTTGTGTACTGTGTGGACATGCAGGCAGTCACTGTGCTGCAGTACAATCCAATCCAGCTGGAGTTTTAGAGACAAACATGTCTTTGCTGCTCTGGAGGCAGAAGTGTTGAAGCTGAAGAATAAAATATTCTGTGTTTCAAATGTTAGCAGGCAAGCAAACCAAGTTTCAACTGTGAGTGTAAATAGTGTACATCAGTCAGGTTGAGCCATTGTTTTGTCCACCATCTTACAAATAAATATGTTTAAGAGGGACATTCTACCAACAAGAAGAATGAGAAGAGAATGTTTAGGCAACATAACTACAACTTATTTACACTGAAAAAAAATATAAACGCAACACTTTTGTTTTTGCTCCCATTCTTCATGAGATGAACTCAAAGATCTAAAACATTTTCTACATACACAAAATAACCATTTCTCTCAAATATTGTTCATAAATCTGAAAAAATCTGTGATAGTGAGCACTTCTCCTTTGCCGAGAAAATCCATCCCACCTCACAGGTGTGGCATATCAAGATGCTGATTAGACAGCATGATTATTTCACAGGTGTGCCTTAGGGTGGCCACAATAAAAGGCCACCCTTAAACATGCATTTTTGCTTTATTGGGGGGGTCTGGGGGGGTCCGAAAACCAGTCAGTATCTGGTGTGAGGGTTAGGATTAGGGTTAGGGTTAGGGTAATGTTGTGAATCGAGTGGCCTTTGTTCGTCATCCACTGCCCATACCATAACCCCACCACCACCATGGGCCACTCAATTCACAACATTACCCTAACCCTAACCCTAATCCTAACCCTCACACCAGA
>NW_011358451.1:0-4320 GCF_000735185.1 Notothenia coriiceps | reverse complement strand
TTGGCTTGGATTTGAAAATAAATATCTGAATAAATACGACTTATAGTCCGGTGACCTATATACGTTTTTTTCCTCTTCACGACGCATTTATTGGCTGATGCGACTTATACTCAGGAGCGACTTATAGTCCGGAAAATACGGTAATTCATGAACTCAAATCTTTACATCTTTAATGTTGTGGATGAATGAGCATCGATCTCAGGGTACTTGACTCGTATACGGAGGTGTTTGAACGTTCATCAGTTATTTATGAAAGCTTTTCCCATCCTTAAATCTGTTCCTGTGAAACACGCTGAAGATCTTCAGTCGGAGCTCTTTGCACTGCAGCCCGTAGATGACGGGGTTCATGAGGGGAGGGATGACGAAGAACAAGATGGACGCCACCTTCCCGCTGTCCGCCCACTCCGGCCGCCGGTGGATGATCATGGGCGTGAAGGACATGGTCAACATGATGACGTACACGGCCAGGTGAGTGCCGCAGGTCTGAAGCGCCTTGCTGTTCAGCGTCTTGTTCTTCCCCGTCAGACACACTAAGGCGATCCTCAGGTAGGTGAGTGTGACGCTGCACATGGAGGACCCCAGGATCAGCACCGCGCTGCCCAGCCCGTAGATGTGGTTGTAGAGCAGGCTCTCGCAGGACAGCTTGAACAAGGAGGCGTTGTCGCAGAACGGGTTGAAGATAACCCGCCGGCAGCGAGACAGACGGATGCTCAGCCCCATCAGGATGGCCACGGAGATGAACGCCGCGAGCCAGGCACCCGCCGACAGCCTCACGACCATCCGGAGCGTCATGATGGTGGCGTAGCGCAGAGGGTTGCAGATGGCCACGTAGCGATCAAACGCCATGACCATGAGAACGGAGTGGGAGGTGCCCGCGTGGAAGTGGGAGGCGAAGGCTTGGACCACGCAGTCGATGTAGCGAATGGATCGCTCTGAGATGGGAGTGAAAGCATCACTTAGGAGGCGTGGGATGATGGTGGAGACCCCGAACGCATCGTTAATGCTCATGTTGCAGAACAGCAGGTACATGGGCTGGTGCAGGCTGCGCTCCGTGCTGATCAGAACCACCAGAGAGATGTTGGACACCATGATGAAGATGTAGATGAGGAGGAGGAGGATGAAGGCCGGGATGGAGGACTGAGGCGTGACCTTCAACCCCTCCAGGAGCAACATATCTCCCTCTCTAGTCTGGTTCTCCATACTGCACAGCGTTATTGGATCCTAGTAAATGATGGACAGAGAAAAATGTCTTTACTCTCAAATACAGCACCCTGCTGAAGATAAGAAACCATACACAGCTCTGGAAATAAATAAAAAGACCTGCAAAATGATCTGGTTTTACTGTTTATTTCAGTGTACTAGAATAAACCTGTGTGTCTATACAGAAAAGAAAGGCCATACAAAGACATTTAAATAAACCTACTCAATAAGAACAAATAGAGACATGCCTTACATAAATGAAAAGGTCTTAATTAACCGGGTATAATTGAAAAATGGGCAATTACTTTAAATGTAGGAAAGTGTTCTCAGTTTGCCGAGTGGGTCTCAACCTTTCATTAATACATGGACATGAAGACCCCAAACTGTTTTGAGTTTTTTGGATGACTCATGTCATCAGTAATGGTGCAGACCTGAACACAAGCCTTATCCTACATTAGAAAAGTAAAAACAATTGTGAAAATGTCAAATAAATAGTAAATACAACCAGCAAATGATGAGATATAATTATAATAAGTCCTAAAATAAACAGTAAAACTATTACATCTTTAAACAAGTCAATAAATGCATGTGTTTATGTATTACAGGTTTTCGTTCATGTCAGCATGGCCGCAATTCACAAACGGGTATTACATTTGGTTTTCTTTGATTTTACAGTCCTAGATTAATTTGGGAATAAAAATCTGCAGAAATTACAAAAGAAGTATTAGGCTGCTGGAGAGCAAAGCTTACTCCTTACTGACTTATTAAACATATTATTAAAATACATTTTATATAATCTTAAAAACAGTATCATAATTGAGTGAAGGCTTTATTTCAGGTTTTTTTCATTTTCATTCTTTTCCTTTTCGTTAAATTTACTTAAATACAGTTTTTTTTAATTTCTTTATCCAAAAACATTTAGAACACTTTCAAAGCCTGATTGAAACAGTGAAATTAAAGCCAACTAAAAACAATTATAGTAATTCATTAAATATCCACAGATTTCAGTTCAAGATAAAAGAGACTGTATTATCATTCCTCTAGTGCTGTGCAACAACAAGCCACTAGGTAATCCAATTCAACTTATATATCATGTCAGTCAATTCTTTTCTGGGTATGATGATTGATGTTGGAAATCATTTACAAATATTTACAAAAAACTGAATATAATCTATAATATAAAACTAAAGACGTTTTGAATTTGACCTCAATACACATACTCTACATATATACTGTATATATATATAAAAGATATCCATTTAAAAAGATGATGCCAGAATATGTGTGTATCTCACATAGCTATTTCGGGGATTCAACGTGGTGTCGTGATAAAGGGGTTCACTTTTCAAATGAAAGATTGATCAAAAATAAGGTGGTTACATAAAAACTGCGGAGAGATTATTATTGTTTATATAACTGTTATATCTTTGTTAACCTAGTGCAGAAAGGGCTCCATATTAGACTATTCAATGTAAATAGAGCAGCTATAATCAGGCATTTTGTTTCTTGAAAAAGTGTTAGAAAGTCTGAAAAAACTACAAAACATATTCAGAGTGAAACAGTAGTGAATATATACAGTTATATAATCCAATCAAATGAAACTTTATCTTTATAGCACTTCTCATACACAATGGTAACTCAAAGTGCTTCACAGAAACAATACTATCTCCCCATGAACACTTAATACCACATAAATAAAATAAGAATAAAATAAAATTCAGTTCAAAGCTCAATTAAAAAGGTCTTGAGTCTGCTCTCTCTATAATGAGTCTTTAGAGTCTAACAGAGACGGATGATGAGTTGAGGTGTGTGTCTCACCTGTCTCACCTGTGTCCCCTGGAGCTCCTGCAGAGAGCCGGCGCCGCGATGCCTTTTATAATCTGAAACACTGTCGCTGCAAACTCAACGGCTTTCATTAAAGATCCAACACGGTATCACGGCAAGACGTGAACATGTGACGATTCACCACGCTGGGAGAGGTGAAGATGTCACGATTTCGTCCCTTCAAACGTGAAAGTTACACAGTATTGTTAACCAGTGGAGAAATACCCGGAAATGCCAAGCAAATGCTTCCCCGACGGTCGGTTGTTGTTGTCAATATTAGTATAATAATGATTTATTTTTTAATAGTCACTCGATTACGCCGATTTTCTTGTTGCCCCAGCTGTTCGACACCTCTTTTAGCAGAAACAAAGGCTACGTTAATGTATTAAATCGATGTTAATCCATGCGTGTGGATGTGGAATTAACGGACGTGACGTTGTGCGATTGCGTCAGGCCCGGCTCCAGGATGAAATGACTGAGGGGGCTGTTAAAAAATCAGAGGGGGCGATCTTTTTTTCACAAAAACGAAAAATACTGGCAATTTAATGAATTGACACACCAAGCTTTTTCCTTCTCACTGCTCTTCAATCTTTGTTTTTATTCCGGATTTACCCCTCTCGTTCTGTTCTTTTCCTCTGATCTTTAATAATAGATAGTAGATAGTTGATTGATAGATTGCTGCACTTTGGTTAACAGACTAACATTGATTTCCTCAATTTATAAATCGACAGGCTCTGTAATTATACCATAACCTTTTCTCCTCTATCCCTTAACTCGTCTTCCTATACAGATATACTTACCTCTAGTCAAGTCAGGATTAAATAAACCTTAATCTGGTTGATTTTTTATTTTCAGGATTGAATGTTCAAACCAAGGCCTAAAACCTGGCATTTCATAAGAAAGTGACTAATATATAAACCAAATGTAATATTGGATAAAATACTACACCAAATGGACAGACACAGATTAAAAATTAAAATAAAGTCCCCTGGTTTGTCTCTAGAGTCTAACTGCCATGAGAAAAATCAAATCAGTGTTCCAAAATCCGTCACGAGATGTCGCTCATTGTACCAATATGGTTGATATAATACATAACATATTGTTATTCTAGTAAAAGGGCTCGCTTTGGCAAAAACCTGATCCATACAGCCCTAAATAATAACAAGTAACCATCACGTGTGGTGCTATCTGTAGTTGTTTGTCTTATTTTTCGTTGATGTCAAACAACATGGATTTCAAGTCAATATACGAAAGTAAATCAAGAAATTAAGCAAACAAGCTGATCTTCAAGTTCCT
>NW_011358450.1:0-4154 GCF_000735185.1 Notothenia coriiceps | reverse complement strand
GGGCCAACTGTTTCCAAGACCAGGGCCACTTGTTCACAAGACCAGGGCCACGTGTTCACAAGACCAGGGCCACGTGTTCACAAGACCAGGGCCACTTGTTCACAAGACCAGGGCCACTTGTTCACAAGACCAGGGCCACCTGTTCACAAGACCAGGGCCACTTGTTCACAAGATCTGCAAATACGTCCTAGAAATCTCAGAGTGAAGCAATCCTGCTCCAAACTGACCAGGATGACTTTTACACCTCCAGAAAGTCATCCTCCAGATTTCAGAGAGCTGAAACAAAGACCTTTTGAAATGCTTAATGTTTCTTTGAACAGCCTGAGTCCTTGTTTGGCTGCAGCTGAACTTTGGGTATGTCCGTCCATCAGCAGTCGCTCACACAGTTCAGGCTTGCTTTATGTCCTGTGTGTTGCTTCAAGACTTCTTGTCCAATATATTGCTGCAAGAACATTGATTATGATTTCTTTAAGAGAAGAGTACGAGAAAGTAAAAGTAATTATTCAACTGCAGCTGCAATTCAATTCTTTATCAGTTCTCTAAGAGCAGGAAATCAGCCCTCAAATAATGCATATTACAACAAAGAGCAAGTCATCCATTCGATTTTAGAGACCTACGGAAACATCATCGTCAAATCCACAAAGAAATGAAAGATACTTTTGTCAATGAATGACTCCGAGATAGATGGTGGAACACGGTATCTCCACACGCCACAGTACAGGCCTTGCTTTATGTCCTATGTAATGCTGCAGCTCTTAAATGTACATTAGTAAATGACGAGTGCCGGAAACCGGCTGCAAAAACCCTGACACTGAATCTGAGTGAATCTAAAGGAATCACAAAGTGCTTTCCAGAAACACACAAGGCTGGATCACGATGTCAAAGTGCATAGTCTTTCACATATTAAACCAAATGGACATACGGCACAGCTAACCTGGGGGAAGGGTATACCAGTGAAGAGAGAGGCTTACTGGTGTGGTTCAGGAGCATTCATAGGTGGTGGCTCCATGTGGACCGTAGTGGGTTAATCCAGTTGTGGCGACAAAGGACGGAGGGGTTGGTTACTTCCTCAGTAAGATGACCCAAAAGTATGGCGTTGGTCTAATTGTGTAAAAGCTAAGAAAAGCTGCTGTTTAACAAATGACAAGACAACATCCTGATCACATCAGAGACAACATGGCGATGTTTATCTGCAGCCAATGGGAAGCCTCTCTCAAGTGTCCCTTCTGGCATTTGTGCTGTGATATCCGGAAGCGATTCTGGAAGTCCGTTGGGGCTTTTCTGACTCTGTGAACCCAGGTTTGGCTCTGAAGGACAGACTGAATCTCTGAAGAGGTCACCGTGATGCCTTCGCTTCTCATTTCATATCGGGAACTGTAAATCCAAAGACGGTGTGGCAACTGCAGCGCTGCAGAGGAGATACGAACATTTCTAACTTTAAACGTTCCTTTTCTCCTTCCTTATGGTGTGGATCATAGCATGAGAAAACTCAGATTTTGTACTTATTTCCAAATGTTCCTACATACTTTTTTGCACACATGCACATTTAAATCTTGCAGCCACATGCACGACACAGTTTCATTGGTTGTGAAGTGTTTCAGCGAGTTTAAGGACTATTTCTATTTCCTGTCCGATGATCGAGGTATACTTGCTTTTCCGACATGTACTCATCAACTCAACGTAATGTATTTCAAATGATAAAATGCAAATAATAATGAAACTTAAGACAATTGAAAGTTAAAATAGGGTTGAATAATAGATTTTTCTTTAATCTTTTCTATCGAAGTTCACATTTTTGTATTTTTATTGTCGTTACAGTTGAACTTGTTCTCTAAACGTTCACACAAATCGTATTTACAACCAATTTGGACATTCTGATTAGTTAAAGCCACACGGTGTTCAGGTTTCATGTTTGCAGTAACTCCGCTTTGACTTGAAGTAGACGTGCGGTCTTTGTATTTCTTCCAGAGTGAAACCATATCAACAGATACGTCTATTTATTTATATTTTGTATTAATATTCTGTGGCCTTTCGTGAAAGCAGCTAACGTCGTCTCAGCGGTCTGAATCTGTTTCGTGATATTTTTGTTACTTCTGTGAGCTCTGCATGAAAATATTGGAGCATTTCAGTTTCTCCACGAGACGACGGCAGGTTTTAAAGAGGCCCTATTCTGCTTTGTTCACTTCTGGAACATCGTCACATCGCTATGTCACACTCCTATAGGGTAGCGCTCCAACACATTGTACGTGATAGGCTAAGGGGCGGGACATCTCTAAGCGGTTGACCAATCACAACAGAGCCGGCCAGCTAACCAATCAGAGCAGCTCTGGTTTCAGACAGAGGGTGAAAAGAGGAGCTTTTTGAACATTAAAGCATGAAGACATGTCATAGTCGGAATGCAAATAAAGTCTGAGATTATAAAGCCATACATTTGTTAGAAAAACAATTATACATTTTATTTTGCAAATCTTAGGCTTTGAAGTTGGGGATTAAATTATATATATTCATTTTTTTGTTATCGTTTTATAATTATGCTCTAGTAAATTCTCTGAATATTAACCGAAATATATGAATCTATTCCGGTTAAGAGTCGTAATATCAACTCACCGTCACACTGCCAGCAGACTGCTTGATTTTATATTCAGCTAAAAAATGTTTTAGAAATTAGTGATGATATTTTGTGGTTATCAGAAGGTATCTCAGATGTATTTGTATATACTGGAAATATAGTATTTTATGATGTGTCAGCTGTTTCTAGATTATTATTATTAGTGGCTGTCATGTTTTTGCCATGTGTTAAAAAAGCTTTATTTAATATGACTGTTACAAATAAAATACTTTTAGAAGTAGTTTGTTCCGTTTGAAAAATAAAAGCATTAAGATATCTGTGCTTTGTTCCTTATTGAAGGTAAAGACACATTTTTGGGGGTGAAATAATTCATATTTAAAAGCCTTTTTTTAATGTGATGCTTTATATAGTTATCTTTTTGCATTTAGGCTTCATTTATTTCCATATTGTAGTCCTATGCAGGCAAGATATTGTCTACAATATTTTGTACTTTCTAGTTGGGTTGCAATATAGGGGACTTGAAATCTCCTTGCTCATGTTGTGGTAGAAGGAAACGAGGAAGTAGACAGTCAACAGACATACAAATACCATTAAGAGGTTAAAACCATTATTAATGTTCATATACCGAAAACTTGTCAAGAATACTGTGATCTCAGCAATTCAGGAAGGCAACTCTCCAGCGTCCAGAAATATGTAGGGGTAGAAGACGAAGCAGGAGCCCAAGGGAAGAAAAGGTCATTACACGGTTAAGGACACACAGGACTAAAGCAGACACTCCACAGAATTGGCATGCACCCCACTGGACTCTGTACAGATTGCAATAAACCGGAAACCGTCAAAACCAACCCACTCCCTTCAGTCTGCGTACAAATGACACGACTTTACATATTGGAAATGCGTGCAATAGATACGAAGAAGTCCGATTTTGCGTGCACACTGTATGATACGCCATTCCCATTGAGTTCTGAGGCCGAGTTTTGCGTGCCGTTGCAACCCAGTATCACGGCAAGACGTGAACATGTGACGATTTAGCATGCTGGGAGACGTGAAGCTGTCACGATTTCGTCCCTTCAAACGTGACGGTTACACGGTATTGTTAACATCGCCCAACCAGTGGAGAAATACCCGGAAATGCCAAGCAAATGCTCTACCCCGATGGTCGGTTGTTATTGTCAATATTAATATAATAATGATTTATTTTTTAATAGTCGCTCGATTTCGCCGATGTTCTTGTTGCCCCAGCTGGTCGACACCTCTTTTAGCGAAACAAAGGCTACATGAATGTATTAAATCGATGTTAATATAACAAAATACATCCGTCATAAACAATACCGGAAACAGACGTAGGCAAGATCCTCAGCTCGGTGATTGGATGGTTTAGCCGCAATGCATGCTGGGATTTGGTGTTTATGTGATGTGAAATCCGAATTAAAAAAATTAATAAAATAATACTTTATTCCGAGTGTTCTTGATTTTCTCTTTGAAAGTCATCACATAACGGCATTGTAATACACGGTTCGGCTCATTACATATTACAGATCTGCCGTAGTTCTCTATTTATAGAGCTCTGATGAGAAGACTTCTA
>NW_011358449.1:0-3217 GCF_000735185.1 Notothenia coriiceps | reverse complement strand
CCTTTATAGCCCAACATTAGCCACCTTTAGCTTAGCGGTGGTGACGTGAAGTCATGTGACCGTGCTGTAGTTCCAAGAGACGACTAAACGTCATCACGTCCAACATTAGCCGCCTTTAGCTTAGCGGTGGTGACGTGAAGTCATGTGACCGTGCTGTAGTTCCTTTATAGCCCAACATTAGCCTCCTTTAGCTTAGCGGTGGTGACGTGAAGTCATGTGACCGTGCTGTAGTTCCTTATAGCCCAACATTAGCCTCCTTTAGCTTAGCGGTGGTGACGTGAAGGTGACGGGGACACAGGGATTTTAGCCTTTGCAGAACATTTACTTACATGCACTAAAAGCTATAGAACACACTACAGGAAAGGGAACATCTCAAAAAGCAGAAAAGGGCCTCTCTAAAACCTTTGGCTTCTTGTGGAGGGAACATGATCTGCTGAGGCTTCACTGGACAAAAAGACTGCAGAATAAACCAAGAAAGCAGCAGACAAGCTTCAGACGATGATGTATGACGGCCGCAGAATAAAAAATGCAGCAGCACTAAATTATAAATTGTCTCGGGCCTTGAAAATATTGGTCCAATCAATTCCTGCCGGATAAATAAATGTATGGCTGAGCCTCGGCTGGTTGTTTGGTCATGAAGAATTCATCAGCATCAGCACAGAAGCCGCTCTTTATCCCGAGGATAGAACCAGGAGCGACGGGACGTAAGGACGAGTTTATAGCCGCAGTGAGGAGGAACTGTTCATCAATGCGTGGAGATGTTGAGCCGGGGAAAATAAAGATCATAAATGTGGTTCCTTTATCCACTCTAGTGTGTTTGTGCGCAGGACATTAAAAAGACAAACCTGTGACACGGGACGGTTATTCCTGACGGCAAAACCTACTGTTTAAGTAGCCATAATTCTACGTGCTTGCCTTCTTGGTTTTTAGGGTTGGACAAAGATAAGACATTAATAGATTATAAAACAGATTTAAAATGGGTTAGGTTGGGTTTTATCCGTATTCTAATGGATTCCAAAGGATTAAAACTCTTCAAATTGCCCAAATAAAGGCAGAACGGGTGCACAATCTTATCTACGAATGATTCAAATGAATGCATTATAATATATTATGGGATCTCTCAATTGGGTTTTCCCATTTTAAAAAGGGGTTTCAAGGGGAAAACCCGGAGAATTGGCTGGAATTACAGCCACGCCTGAATGAAAAGCATATTTAATGGTACAGATGCATTGTGGGTTTCAGGGTTAAAATGCTTGATTGTTTTATACTAATTTAATTTCTTATCACTAATATTAAGGGGCTTTTTCAGTAAGGCTTCTTAATGAACTTTCATGGGTTTAATGGGGAAATTAATGGATTGATTTAAGGACTATAATTATTACAAGACATTTTTAATTGGCTTTTCAATTGAAGTTTTAAAGAAGAAATGTATGGGTGGTAATTAAAAGATATTTCTCATATCAAGTCAAAATGGAATCCTAATATATTATACATAAAAATGCCTTTTAATAAAACCTCAGTCAAATATTACACAGATCAAATGAAGGATGGTTTCTCTCTTCAGAGCGATGACTGGTTTTTCATTTTCTCTTATCAGTTTCATTCACGATAGGACTTCTCACCATCTCAGTTTCTTCGTATCAAAAACACAGATTCTTTAAGACTCAATACTCTTTTAAAACCAATTTCCTGTGACCAACCAGTAAACACGTTATTGCAAAAACAACCAGGACTGAACACTCAACGATTCTCTCTTTAAACCTACAGAGATAAAACGTTTTTCAGTAACTGCTTGAAAGTAAATGTCTCTATATTTTAAAACAAGCTTTTCTCCGGATGCTCCACTATCTGTCCTGACAGCAGCTGAAATAATCCTGCTTCTCCACGGTGCGTTTGGAAGGTCAAATCAATCAGAAATCACAGCTCTGCTCCTCAGAAGTCTAGCGTTGGAGGAGTAAATGCTATCAGAGAAAAGTAACCGGCGGCCAAAAGGCCAAAAGAGAGGATCCCCACATTTGAAGAAGACCACCTACTGTGAAGAGGCTGCCTTCTTGCAGTAAACACAGCTGAAACGTCCTGCGGGCAGTAAACACATCGTCCTCCTCACATCCACAAATACATTCTCTCATGTGTCTCTAACAGGAACCCATCACTGTGTTGTGAGAATCATTCCTTATGACATATTTAGCACAGACACAATTTAAAAAAGGGATCAAAACCACCGCACCAGAAATATTCTCCGTGCATTCTGTCAAAAGCGGCCAACATTACCCACAATGCAATGGGTTTCAAGAGCTTTTTGTGTCCAAGTGTCGAATTAACGTCTCTCTTTTAGCTGTTTTTGGTCTCCTCCAGCTCCTTAGGCGAAATATTTGTCTCCTAATCTGTTAAATGATCATTAAGTCACCCACTTGTTCACAGGTCATACATAGACTACTATAAAATAAAACACCACAAAAAAAAGCACCATATAAGACCGTTTGATACTAGAGATGTCCCGATCCGATCACGTGATTGGGGATCGGAGCCGATCACGTGATTTTCAAAAGATCGGAATCGGGTGAAAAAAATCGGGGATCGGGATTTTTTTTTCTTTTTTTTTATAAAATATTTTTATAATTTTATTTAATGGGACAAAACAAAAATGGCCATGTTCAGGTCTTAAAGTCATCCTGAGGCCTTAGTTTTGGTTTAAAATTACACAACATCATGTATGTGTTGCTTCTTTTGGGCTTGTTTCCACCTGGTTGCTTATTTCTCTCAAATCTGGCAACAGAGTGGGCAGGGCGCATAGGGTGTCTAATTGTAGCAGTAAGCTAACGAAAGGCTACGTTCAGCTGGTGACCCGGGACAGCGAAAATGTCAGGAATTTGGAAGTATTATAAAATTGAAAGCGAAGGCAGTGTAACAGCCAGATGCAATGTTTGCAAGGCGGAGGTTCCGCGTGGTGGAAAGAACAGAGCTACGTTCAACACGACCAATCTAATACGCCGCCTGAGAAACAAACACCAACAACAACACGATGAGTACACAGCGGCCACTCAGGTAACGGCACTGAAACAACCGACACTTTCAGAGACTTTTAAAAGGAAAGAGAAACTGCCCCAGAACAGTGAAAAAACCAAAAACAAAAAACATAACAGCCAAGATAGCTGAATTCATCGCATTGGATGACCAGCCGTTATCTGTTACCTTTTTTTCTCTTAATGCATTGCAT
>NW_011358448.1:0-2616 GCF_000735185.1 Notothenia coriiceps | reverse complement strand
CCATACGCACTTTCCTCGCTGGTACGGAATGTTCGGTGAATCAGAAAATGTCGGAAAATGTCTGTACCTATTTTTTTTTATTTCTACTACCACGTAAGCAACCTTCCCACGTGAATCCTACGCACGGCGTTATAAATGAGGCCCCTGGGGCTATAACGTCACAAAAGTCTGCATTTTTTCTCAAAAGTCTGCATTTTTTCTAAACAATCTCAAAAATCTCAAAATCATGACTTTTTCAAAAAAATCTGACTTTTTTCTCAAAATTATGACTTTTTCAAAAGAATCTGACTTTTTTCTCAAAATCCTGTATTTTTACACAAAATTATGTCTTTTTACTCAATATCTGAAAAATTCTGTGTTTTTTCTCAAAATTCTGTATTTTTACTCAAAATCTCCAAATTCTATATTTTTTCTCAAAATCTTTTTTTTTTGTAATTCTGACTTTTTTCCCAGAATTCTGACTTTTTTCTCAAAATCTCCAAATTCTGACTTTTTACTCAAAATTCAATATCTGACAAAAATAATCAAAACAAATTTAGTTGGACGTTTCTTTATTTAGTGTTCAAATAACTTTACAGTGAAGACAGACAGTATCATAAATAAATACATAAATAAATACATGAATAAATAAATACATAAATAATCAAAGCTCTTCATCCATAGTTTTTACATCTGTCTCTACTGGGACACGTCTCTACTGGGACATGTCTCTACTAGGACACGTCTCTACTGGGACATGTCTCTACTGTGCTTTAATGTTCAAAAAGCCCAGTCTGCTTTGATCGGTTTTCTGGCCGGCTCTGTTGTGATTGGTCAACCAGATTACAGATTTCCCGCCCCCTTAGTCTGTCACGTACAATGTGTTGGAGAAAAGTTAGAATGTTGCGCTTTTGAGGAAAAATTCAGAATTTGTAAAAAAAAAAATGATTTTCAGAAAAAAGTCAAAATGTTGAGATATTGAAAAAGTTCTGAATTTTTTGATCTCAAAACTCTGATTATTTCCGACTTATCTCAAAAGTCTTACAAAAAGTAAGACTTTTGAGATAAGTTGGAAGTAATCAGAGTTTTGAGATTTTCAGAAAAAAATCAGATTCTTGTAAAAAGTCCGAATTTTTTTATTTTCAGTAAAAAGAAAGACTTTTGAGATAAGTCGAAAATAACCAGAATTTTCAGATTTTCAGAAAAAGTCAGAACTTTGCGTCAGTCAGAAAATCTGAAAAAAAGTCAGAATTTTCAGATTTTCAGAAATAGGTCAGAGCCCAGAGCCAACCAGAGCCCAGTCTTAAACGATTGGTTAGCTGGCCGGCTCTGTTATCCCGCCCATCACGTACAATGTGTTAGAGCGCTAGCCAATGGGAGTGCGACAGAATAGGGCCTCTTTAACATGAGGAACAGATGTGAACAGTGAAACGGTCTGATTTAAAGAAAAGCAGCAAAGCCTCTCCTCGCTTTCTTTCTTTATCTTCTGCTTATTCATCGACTCTCTCCAGCTGTAAGACTGTTTGAATTGTGAAAATGTTTTAAACCTTTGTCGTCAGTTTCTCTGAGGCGATACCGTACGTGCACGTGTGAGCGCTAATGCTAACACACCAACCTGAGGAAACATGTCCGTCTCATAACTGGAAGTGTTGTCTAGGTTAGCTACGTTAGCTAGCTAGCTTACAGCAGATCTGCAGTAGCATCAGAAGGAGTCATGTGACCACATTGTTTAAATAAGACCATCAAACATTTTAGTTTCCAACAACAGAGACGACGTCTCCCAGCTGTGTGCGTCACTCTTTAGTGTCCCCTGGTCTCCCAGCTGTGTGCGTCACTCTTTAGTGACCCCTGGTCTCCAGCTGTGTGCGTCACTCTTTAGTGTCCCCTAGTCTCCGTTGTGTTTTGACCTTGAATGTTTTCTAAATGCTTCTTCATCTGCACGATGTGACCGGACACTAAAGTGCACGAGTGTCTCTGCACGATGCAGCAAGTCCTTCAGAATAAACCTCGGTACAGAAAACAAACTGGTTTGGGTTAAAGTAGAGGTAAGGGTTTAGGAGAAGATGGAAGTACAGAGGTTACGCTACGTGTTCACTAATAACAGAAATCACAGTGTTCTCTTTTGGTTTGGCTCCAGGTCGCCCCCTCTGTATACAGGTCTGCAGAGCACCTACAGGTCTGCAGAGCACCTACAGGTCTGCAGAGCACCTGCAGGCCTGCAGAGCACCTACAGACCTGCAGAGCACCTACAGGCCTGTAGAGCACCTACAGGTCTGCAGAGCACCTACAGGTCTGCAGAGACCTGCAGAGCACCTACAGGCCTGTAGAGCACCTACAGGCCTGTAGGTGCTCTATATACAGGTCTGTGATGTGTGACAGAGGGGAACACTGAAGTTCAATAAAGGCTCTTCTTAAATAAATGTACAGCTACTTCCTGCTGCAGTCAACCCTCCCTGAATGAGTGAATAAGCGTAAACGTGTCCCTCAGCTGAACGTCTCTACGGTTCGTCATGTGATCACATGACGTCCACAAAGAAATCTGCGGGGTTTCCCATGGCGAGGCAGAAGGACTGACGAGAGGCGGGAAGTTCTCCATCTGGAGGCGGGGGGTCATCTGACTCTCTGTTGCCATGGAGA
>NW_011358447.1:83867-87766 GCF_000735185.1 Notothenia coriiceps | reverse complement strand
ATATTTATGTGTAGTCATCTGGCGCTTCATGTCTGTGACAGGTTTCCGTTAGCCGGTAATTACCGGTTTTTAGCTGGTAAAATAGTAATAAAAACCGGTAAATTCAAAACCTGCCGGTCAAAATGTCCGATGCTCCGATCGATTGGCCACCGGTCATTATCGGCCGATATTCACTCTTAATAGTTTGATCGGTGCTCTCTATAAAGGCCAATCAGGAGAGCTGGATCTGATCGATATGGACATAAACGCGAGTGAACTGAAGCCCCGCCCACTGTTTAGCGCGCTGCATGAGAAACTGACGGGCTGTCAGGAGAGAGAGGGAGAGAGGGGGAAAGAGAGGATCCGTTTCTCCCGTGTTATTATTCAAAGTTAATGTAAACTTTTGAAGAATGTACTTGATCTACTACAAGTAGTTATTTGAATGTAATAATTATGTTGTTTGTTGTTTGTGGAATCATTTATGGAAAAATGAATCAGAATTTTTCGATCTGTTAAGATTATAAACTGAAGCAATATAAAAATGACTCCCATTAACTGAGTTTTAAACATCAGCATATCCGGTTATAGTCCGGTAATTACCTGCTAACGGAAACTCTGCTACACAATTGTTATTACTATAATTTAAACATGACCGGTAAGTTTCAAATTTGTCCGGTAAAATTAATTCTGTCCGGACATTTGACCGGCGAGAAAAAATCCTAGAGGAAACCTTGGTCTTAACCATGCATGTTAGATGAAGTCTTGATGAGTGAGTCAATTGAGTTTCCCTCGTGGAGAAGTGGAGTGGAGAGCTTGTTTGTGAAACAAGGTGGAAAGAAAACCTAAAGGGGCGGGCGTCTCCTAAAAATACCGTCCAGGAGCTGTTTTATCCAAAGTGCTTGAAGGTGTGAGTTTAGGGAACAGAGTGGGCAGTGTCTGCGCTGGGATGCTTAAAGGGGAGAGAGGGAAGGTTAAAAAAGGGAACTGAGAAATCAGGGCGTAATTACAGACCAACGGCAAAGGCAGGAGGGTTTTAGAGAGGGAAACCCGTGGATGGGGAGGGAGGGGAGGAGGACTGTGACTCAGAGAAGAGATGTTTGTTTGACCGACCCTGTGGTTGCTTCCCAACATGGCAACCGCCTGTTCGCAGCGTAGCAACCACTCTTTCCCCTTGCGTGCCACAGGGAGATTCCTCTGCACAACGTATCATTGGGAATCAAATGAGAAGCAGATATTTGGGAACAGATATCGTGAGAGTAACTATGGAAACTAGCCGGGCTTCAAAGGACATTCAAATGTAGGAAAGCGTAGTAGATGATTATAACCAAAGTATTCCCTGCATAGTCACATTTCTGCCGTGCCAATTCAAACATCCATCAGAGTGTTTTAATCCAGATGCGAATTAATGCTGGTGCTAATGCTAAATGCCAGTCATTTTACAACAAGTAGGATATGTTGGATGTGGTTCTGCCACCTTTCATTAGACATCGCATCACATTTCATTTCATTTGATTTATTTAGCTTTTATCCAAAATGACTTAGTCAAGAGAAAACACATTTACACCAGTAAGAAGTCGTTTCAAATAAGACAAACCTTTTCAAGAGAGACAAACATTATTATTTTTAGATGTGAGTTTAAGATGCAGATTGAGGTTATTTTTCATTCTTTGACTGAACATGTGCAGACTTTCCGCTGTCCTTATCCAACATTTTGGAGCAGTGTAACCTGCACAGAGACTCTCACTATGGAGATATTCTTAGAAGTAACACATTATACTTCTGGTCTTCTTTGATCGAATTCAAAAGCTTGAATATCCCTGAAAATGTACTTGATACAGCAGCTTCAAAACTGAACTCAATCAACTCAAACTCCTGAGTGCGTTCTCAGGATGTGAGGTGTGCTATTTGGATGTCATAAAGTGAGGGGTGCCAAATACATCTGGGAGTTGAAGTAATGGACAGTAATTACACCGTTTCAAGGCCATCCATTCATTATTTTATTTCCTCACATCCACAATCTGTCAATAGTTTTTAAGCTCTGTTGGTTACCATCTCATGGATGCATTGAAAGCTCTGTGAGGTGTGTCTTTGGATAAATGCCTCCAATACAAGTTCCTGCGCATGGATTGACTGGATGAGTATCAAACCAAACAAATCCACTATTAAGAAAGTGAAGTGCAGTGAGTGAGTGAGTGTGTGTTACAATCAATGCAGCGCTGATTTGTGAAAGTGGACTGGCTCTGTCTTGGAGGGAAACCCCGCCACATAGTAGCATCATAAAAACGGGAGATTTCCCCCGGCGTGTTAAAGGAAATCTTTGTGCCGTTTTGAAAGCCGTCCAGCCGTGGCTATTTAGCGTTTTGAAAGCATCATTCACGTCCAGGGTTTGGATTTCTGTGGAAAACTACCGGGGAGGTTGTGTGTGTGTGTGTGTGTGTGTGTGTGTGTGTGTGTGTGTGTGTGTGTGTGTGTGTGCCTCCTCAGTTCACCACACCCTCCATGTGTGTGTCAGGTGTGGAAGGGCCTCAGGAATGAGAATACCTCAGCACATGGAGAGCAGGGAAGCTTGCACTGAAGAATGTGTTTTTAAGGGTTTATCTCCAGCATTATAACCCGTGAAGACCCTCCATTTGACCATAATGTGATCAGCCCCACTGTTCACATCGACAATAGATAGAGGCAGCAACTCAATAAAACATACATTTGTTTGTTTACGTCCAGTTTGAGCTGCACAGGCGCAACGTTTGCTACAGTCAGCATTTGTAACGGTTTATCTGCAAGTGTATTGACCAATGAGGCACTTTGTTCCCGTTATTATCACCATAGCAGCCATGTTTGTCATAATGGCAACACAGACACTTAGTGACTCAATGCATGTGTTATGTTTAGCTGGTATTGATTACTGAGGCAACACAGAAGCTTATTCAGTCACTGCAGTCTGCATTTCTTAAAGCGTTATCTGTGGATTTGTCCTTTTAACCCAGGGGGTCAAACTACTTCTTCTAGCTCATAAGACTATTTCTTAAGGACAGTACTACATATTTACATTTCACTCCTTAACAAACATGTTGTGTGTCAGTTCTGACTCTAGTGGTCTTTCAATCAAAGGAATAACAAGAGTTTGGTAGTTTCATAGAGGCGTGGGATTGAGGAAGTTTATAAATGTTATGATTTCTTCAGAGTTGAATAAAGCAGTTTCCCTAACAATAACCATATTTGATTTGTCATCAACATTTAACTGTTCATAATATTAACCAATATATAATGTTACAAACAAGAATTCTACAAAACACTGACATTGCAAATAAAACGAATATTAATTTGATGTTTTGAAGAATTGTCCGATTTTGATGTTCTTGTCTGGAAAAAGTGTAGATCGAGTTTTGTTAAACTGCAAAATGTTTTAACATAAATTATTCCTCTTTAAATGATTATGATATACTGAGGAACTTCTGCCTCGCTACCCCCATCATACTTTAAGGGCAACATAAATAAACACTAGACAAAAGTAAGAAAGGCGTTGGGTGTGGGTTTTTGTGGGTTGTTTTTGTAAACTGGATTAAGTTACCCTTAAACTTTTTGGGGTATATTTCAGCATTTACGTTATGCCTGTGTCTTCGTGGGTTTCCACCTAAGTCTTTCTTTTTCCTCGCACAGTCTAAAGCCCCTGTCACACTGTCCCGAAATTGACACCCGATGGACACACGAATATGGAATTGTGAATTTCGCACGAACCACACACGAAGGCAACATTTACATTACATTTAAGACATACAACCAGGGCCGTATTCACGATATACATTGGGGGACACACATCCCCCCCAATATTCAGATACACTCAAAATGTCCCCCCCAATAAATAGCAACAAAAAAAAAAGTTTTACATTTTTAATTTTTAGATTTTTTAATTAAAATAAAAT
>NW_011358447.1:60597-82696 GCF_000735185.1 Notothenia coriiceps | reverse complement strand
GGTCATACGATGGCTTAAGATGCCCTCACGAATGGCCCGATGTTGTTACAATCAGAGCCGAATTTGAACATTTCCTTAATCGTGTGTCCATCGGGTGTCAATTTCGGGACAGTGTGACAGGGGCTTTAACACATGCAGGAACATTGAAATGGAAACTAATGTATCTTTGTCTGTGTATATGGGATACACATGTCCATCCAATGCATCTTCGATTGGGTTCAACTCTTCGAAGAACCTGAATAACATTACTATCCATGGAGGGAGTAGTTGCAATGCTTTTCTTTGCCGTCATTCCAATATATTACGGCTATTGCATCGGTAAACAACCACAAGCCAGGCCTAACTGAGCAGAGTGACAACACATCTGTCAGGACAATGATTCTGATGTGTTTGCAATATCTGTCAGTTGCATAGTTTCACAAATCTTGTTTTTGCCAAGTGAAAAGCCGAGCCCTCGCATTCCTCCGCCTGATGGAGGGCGATGGAGCATCAGGCGGACAAAAGAAGACATCTTTAAACAGTTATTCAGAGCTTTACAGTCAGAGCTGCTGCTGTGGTTTGGGATGTGTGGGTTGGTTCAGATGTGTGGGTTGGTTCAGATGTGTGTGTTGTGTGTGTGTGTGTGTGTGTGTGTGTGTGTGTGTGTGTGTGTGTGTGTGTGTGTGTGTGTGTGTGTGTGTGTGTGTGTGTGTGTGTGATTCTCATGGGTGAGCAGGGTGTGTCAGACTCAGCCTGTATTAGTGTCGGGGTTAAAGGCATGAGTACGGTTTCCATGGATAGAAGAACCTCCTGAGTGACAGAGCTCATATAATCCTTATTCCTGGGATATGTACTCTGGGACACATTATGTATTTTCAAATGTTTTAGATTTGATGCCATTGGAAGTTCACCCCCTTTTAATTCAAACTAGATATGCATCATTTCCGCCCTGTTATAAGAGGAGGTGGGCATGGACACCAAATGCCTTAATGCCCCTTTGCACTCGGTTTGTCTTGCTAAAAACTAAGAAAGTTGGACCTTGGAAGTTGTTGTTGTTTGTTTCTTGTGCCCTGTCCTTTTAGTCCAGCCCTGAAGTCACACATATCCGTAATGTTTTATAACAGTAACTATAACACATAAGATAAGATGGACCTTCATTAACCCCCGTGGGGAAAGTCAGTAGTTTGAAAAACAGGACAGCACAGATTCACACAGATGGTAAATAACTATAAAAAAAGACAAAATTAAAATGAACATATATACATATTTAGTCGTGTGTACATATTATGTACATGTGTGTGTGAAAACAATGTGTATTTTATGTATTTATTTGTGTTTACATAGCATTTTATAAAGCGTTGTAAGGTTTTATATTACTTTGAGATATTCTAGTCACTCGCTGGTCTATTTAAAGATTTAATGATGATGAATCAAACAATGACAACTTATAGTGACTCAACCAGTTTCTCATGATTGCCTATTCCTTACTTCCCTTAAAGCACCCATGATAGATAACTATGGTCATGGGAGGCTGTGGCTCAGTGGTTAGTGCGCTGAACTTGGAATCAGGGGGTAGCAAGTTGGAGTCCGCATGCCGTTGTGTCCCTGAAGACACTTCACCCCAAATTGCTGTAATGTCATTATTTGTATTCAGACAGTAAGGGCCACGTGATGCCAGACAAGGACCTTTAGAGCTTGTGCAGAGTATCTGTTGGCAGCAGTGGAGTAAATACGTGATATGGAACAAGAGTGAGGAAACTTGGCACCAGTGGAGTCCCTGTATTGTGAAAATCTGCAGCTGCACCGCTGGGTGATTACAGAAAGAGTTTCACCTTTGGCTGGGTCTGCACAAAGGTTTGAATGTGCTGCTGCGATCTGAAGTCTGACATCCAGGCGACATCGCTTCTCTGTTAGAAACCAAGTTGGATCAGGGTTGGGAGCATGATTAGAATTTATAGAAAAACTTGATCTGATAGAATTTGTGCGACACTGAGCTGTAACGGCAAAACCTTTGTGTGCAAAGAATTGAGAAAGAGAATTTTATTGAATCAGAATCAGAAACAGGTTTATTACCAGGTTTACACGTACAAGGAATTTGACTTGATGTCATGGTGCATACATAATAACATTAAAGCATATTAGAAATAATTAAAAATAGAGGAAAATATTGCAGTATTTACATAGAAATAGAATCGAATAAAAAGGAATAAAATATGGAATACAATTCTCATCATCAATTGCACTTTTAATGTTGATAAACACCATTGAGTCATTCAAAATGTACATAGATACACATCTTCACTTTTTAAAGAGGCCCTGTTGTGCTTTTTTGGGGTTTTCTCTTTCCTGTAATGTGAACATCAGCAGGAGAGGACTCTTTAAAGTAGAGACACTACATACTGATATACACCTGAACATCAGCAGGAGAGGACTCTTTAAAATAGAGAGACTACATACTGATATACACCTGAACATCAGCAGGAGAGGACTCTTTAAAGTAGAGACACTACATTCTGATAAACACCTGAAAAGTGTCCCTTTAACTGACAAAGCTGGTGATTAACAGGTGCAGGTGATTTTAATTACACCCACAACAAACAAGAGTGACAACCCAAAGAACATTCCTTGCCCCAACATGATCGACATCTCAGGTTTATTGTAGACAAAGTGGAAACTTTGAAGCTGCAATGTTTTCGGTTCTGTGCCTGAATGTTCTTTTTCCAAAACAGCAAAAAGTCTTGCCAGCTCATCCTGACTCAACACCGGAAACACTGAACCAGCGTCTCAGCGTGCAGGACCGAACAGATGCCCTGCATACCTTCCATCATTCACATGATCAAACTCACTTTCAAGGAAGGAGAAAAACACAAGTGTCTCCCACCTGGTTGGAGAAAACAATCGTCTCCTCAAGAGGGTAAATCTTTGTCTGCCATCCATGAGTGGAAAGTACATCCCCTTGGTACGAGGCGTGACATCTCTATCAGTCCTGGGATGACAGGGTGTTACCGACAGATTAGAGAGGATGCACTGCAAATTATGTTGCTGCCATTCTCTCTTTGGGATAAGTGTTGCATGGGTGATTGTAGTTTCACTAAATTCGAGCTAATAACCCGTGGCAAAGACATGGCGGAACATTTTGGGGTCAAAGTAGTTCTGGCTGTTTATATTTCAGCAAGTAGAATAAGCAGGTGCACAGCATGAGGTAATAGTTTCCATTATTATGTCATGAAGCCTACACACAAGAGGCAGTTTTATGGGTTATGCTTCAAGCAATAGGGTGGCATACTGAGAGGTGATCAAAAAGCTATTAATCAAAGCTACAATGAGGATTTTTCTGTAGTGCTGTTAGGTAGTTTTATTCACAGCTCCAAACAATATACTTTGAGTGGAAGACTTTCGCCTCTGTCTAACACTGGACGTTCACCATGCTGAGGCTTTATTGGACTGCACCCAAGTGTTGCCAACAGCTTCAATAAACATACCAAAGTCCTTGGGTCGAAAAAACTATCTTATCAGTCAGAGTGAACATTTCCTAAACCTCTCAGTCCCTGACTAAGCACAAAGGGCCTTTTTTACAAATATTTTCAAGAAAATGCATTTAAATACAGAAGACACATGATCAAGGCATGTAGTTGATTTTTGAAGATGTGGTTTATTGATTTTTAAACATTATGTCACGGTTTGGTAAGACCCAAATGCAATACAAAAAGGGGAGGCCGATACAAGGACTGGAACAAAAAGTGAGCTTTATTCAAATGAAAGCTGTTCAAAAACATGAACACGGTGCAAGCAGGAACGATCAACAAAAGGAAAAGTAGCAAACAAAACTAAATCAAACCAGGAAGACTCGGAGGACACAGGAGGGCAGACCAGGGACATCAAGAACCAAACCACGTGAAAAACAACAACGAACTGACAAGGAACACAAGGGAAGGCAAGTCTAAATACACAAGGGTAATCACAAGACAAGACACAGCTGGAGAGGGGAGGTGAAACACAGGGGGGGGGCAACAGGTGAACACAATCAGACAAGAGAGAAACACTGAGGCCCTTTCTCATTTCTCTAACTCCCCTCCTCGACTCCCCTCCTCGACTCCTATCCCCGAGACTTAGTCCCGCCCACAGGAGATGCGAGCGGAGGAGCCGAGGAGGGGAACCGAGGAGAGAGGAGTGGAAGCAGCAGGCGGTTAGAGAAATGAGAACTCCTCTCCTCTGAGCGGTCATTTTAAAGAGACGTCCATTAATGACAGGAGGCACAGCAGCCCTCTGTCTGATGGACAGATGTGTTCATGACGGCTTATATATTTACTTTTAATTCATTCACAGTGCGGTATAATGAGACAATAACAGGCTACAGATGCGGACACACACACACACACACACACACACACACACACATATACATATTTATATAAATATATACAATTTCAGAGTCAAACAGAGCACTCTCATAATAACGTAACACTATCAGAGACTGGTAGTGTTACGTTATTAACGTAACACTACCCTCTCTGGTCGCTACAATGAGGAAAATAAATTACGGGCCNCATACGCACCTGTTTTTACCTTTGGACGCTTGCTCTCAGTGTTTGTTCGCCAGGTGTAAGCTGTTATCCTGCATTAATACATTATTTATATGTTTAGTTTGCTTTTTTTACTTCTGTGATTATGTGATGTATGATTTGATTCATTGCATCTAACACAATGAATATTAATCTTTTTTCTTTGTTAATCAGATTTACTTTCGTCTGAAGACTTTTGTTTGTTGACAGTATTCTTGAATTATTCTTTGAAGTATTTCCTGTCTATATTTAACCACGGATAGCATCCTCTACCTGAAGATAAACTTTGCCATTCCCTTTATCCACCCTTTCAGTTTGCTATAGCTCTTTTTCCCAAATGACCTCTTAATATGGATATAGTGATAAATGTCTCCTACTTCTACCTCGAATGGCTGTTATTATTTTGCTTTTATTTTTATTTAGCGTTTATACTGACACTTACAATAGACCATACTATATTTCTTGTTTATCAAAATCAGGGATAGTACTGAGTGAAAGACAAAGGGTTAGAGGAGAATTGTGGAAGGTACGGTACTGGTTACATGATTTTTTTATCATGATTGTAATGTTTCTTTCATACCTATTTTTACCTTTGTCTTTAAAACGGAGAGACAATAGTATCTTGTTAATTATTTTTTTAAACTAAAGAATGCCGCTGTTAACCGATAGGTACTTTTCCCCCTTTGTTTCCTGATATAGTGGCTCGAATAATGTTTTCTGCGGTTCACACCAAAAAAGAGCCGAGAAACTAAAATTAGTTCTCAGGGAACCTTTTTTACCCCTTTCTCATTCCGTTCCTTACTAATAAGAGTGCATTTTAGTTTACTTTCATTGAGAGAGTAGGAAAAAAATGGTTGCCGCTTCTGTCTCCTATTAATTCTGATTGGTGTACTGAGCGGAATGCAAGCCACGCCCCGTAAACTCCCCAAAAATGTTTTGTGATCATGTAGCCTTGTTTTAGTTTACCTGCATAAGTCATATTAGCATTAGGCCCAACACTACCAAACGCCAGAGAGATCTAACTTATGGCTAACATCAAAAGAATAAATATGGGAGCGTAGTGTGTGGAGGATGGAGAGTGGTTGGTGTCAGGTTGGTTTCTGGCTGTTGATTTTACGTCGGTAAGCTTCATTAGGAAGCTGCTGGGTTTTTATTCTTAGTCCAAGCGTCTTTCTTAATGCAAGCCAGTCCTTGTCTGCCAACTTCCGGACTTTCCTGGACGCCCGGTGGGACTATCTGTTTGTTGGGTTGTCAGGACTAGTATACGCTGTGAAAGTTGTTTTGGCTGTTGGCCTTTGCCTAGTAAACCAAGACAGAAGATTGTTTGTGTTGTCTTGTAGTGTACTGAGCGCGGTCTCATTGTCGTTAATCTTCCCTCAAGAACTAATTCCTTTGGTCGTGAACGGCTGGGGAGTCTTCGATTTGTAGCTTTAGATTTCGATGAGACTAATAGTTGTCTTCATGGAGATAAGTACTGAGTGAAACCTGTGGGAAAAGTATCTGCGGTTTTGGGAATAGAGTAACCGCATGTTTGTATATAGTAATTTATTTCGCGTTCGGAAAACCCGGAAGTAAGTGTAGTTTATATTGGTTAGCACTTCCGGTGTTCCTTCCTCAAAGCAATTTGGCTATTTTACATTAGTGTTTATGGAAAATTTAGCTTTGGCGTGAAATAATGGTTCTGGTGATGTTGTACACATAAGTATGATAAATCACGTTTTGTCTTCGACATTTTTTATACATTTCTATCGTAGCTTTATAGTGCCTCCCACCTGGTGATTTTTTGAAGAGTGTTAGGGTCTGAATAACGTGATGTGTGACCGAGGTTGGTCCCTAATAGGCGTGCCTACAGATTGTGTCGGTTGTTGAGTGAGGGTTGTCTCGTTTTATTCTTCTTTTACGTATTGTGCGCTTAAGCTACGTAAACAACCTTTTCTTTTGGTTCTGCTTAGTTGTTTTCCTCCCTGTGTTCTTTTGGAAGCAAATAGTCTGCCTATTCTTTAGTGATATCCTTGTGGTACTTTTCTTATTATCTGACCATTCTAGATCTAGCATTTTGAAATTGCCGTTTTATACACCGTTTGACTGTTTTTTTTAGTTTACCAAATTATATTTATTAATATTATTTTTAGCCTAGTGATGTTTAGTGTGGGAGATTATCCGGCATGTTTGTTTTGTTATTTGCTTAACGTTTTACTAAAGGCTAGCGTTTTTAGTTATGTTTTATCATATTCGCTATATTTTAGGGTTTATTCTTTTTGCCCCGGGTGCCAGCGCCCAGGTGCGCGATGAAACGGCTGTTCGGCGGAGGCGCGCGGCGCGCGCGCGCGCGCGGGGGGTGGTTCCCAAAGAGTTCTGGGTATTCGTGTCGTTCTGACAAGCTGACGTTACATTTTTTGTACCACTGTCAAGGCTGCTGTTTTGCATAAATGATGTTTGTATGTTGGAGCTTGTATTCTTGCGTTTTTTCATTGAGATGCGCTTTGTCTGTACATATAGATCTCTTTGTTTTTCTAATTAGTTAAAGATTAACCTGTTATATTACATCTTTATAAAAACTTAACGTTTTCTCTTATATATTGCTGTGCTCGGCTTAGTTAATGAATAAGTTTTCTTTTATAGTACAAGCTAGTTATTAACGTTTTTTCCCAATGTAACTATACAAATTGTTTAGTCCAGGTAAATCTTTTTTTCATTTTTATTATCTTATTATAATTTTCACCTTTGCTTGTTTTGTCAGAGATTGAGGTCTTTTGCTCCATTAGCTTCTCTGATGGACGGTAAAAGTCCACATGTACATTTTACATTTATTTACTCAACTGATCTTATATATTTCTCATTCGCCTCCATATTTATGTTCGGACTACATAATATAATATTTTTGTATATAGCGTCCCAGTGAACATCGATTAAAAAATGAGATCTAGATTAAATATAGATGGGCTCTGTAATTAATCTCCGATATTGAGTAATCGCCTATTTCTTAGGAGAGAATGAGGCGAGACTTTGACGCGAGACACATGGTGGAGGAAGCAAAATTGGTTCTCAATTCCATTATAGCGATTGTAGTAGCTTACCCATTGAATAATGACTGAGAAATATTACTAGTAAGTGTAGGAGGCGCAGACAAAAGAACAGTGTTATAGTGTACCGTGGTTACCTGCTATACCATAGGGGAGAGGATTTTCGCGCTACAGTATATAAATGCATTATTTGTGCGCATTTTAAGGAGTGTGTTGCAAATAGTCCACTATCTTATGTGAAAGGTTACCAGTCAGAGTTCAGGAGCGGTACGCCTAGGGAAGGTGCGCGGGATTACCGTATTATGATTGGGGGCACTTTTCGGAATCTCTATTCGGTTTAGGACTCTCCTTCTGTTAGCGTGATAGAATTGTTTTGGAAGGAGAACACTAATAGCAGTCAGGTATACATTCAGACTGGAAGATACCCTGAGATTAGGACAAACACTCTCTCTGTGCTTCAGTATGCCTCCCCTTGAAAAATAAACAGTTACTTTGGATCTTACCCCATCAATGTTTAAGTATAGGGTTGTGAAGATTAGGGGCCCTATGCGGGTAGTAGTCTGTCAGTCCCTGCTGTAGCCTACGCTTAAGGCGTGCTAACGTTCCACGTAAGCTTCCGTGACGCTAGCTGTCTATTATGTTTTGGCATTGAGGTGAGTACTTGAGGCTGATGAGGTGCTTGGCACCTGCCACGTAATCGTTGGGGCAGGAAGCAAAGCGAATTCCTTTTTGCATAATTTGCAAACAACTGTGCTCTTATTGACGCTTCCATCCGTCCGTTTTTTAAAACAAAATGTCCCATCCACGGGGCCAACCAAAGCGGTCTCATCAGCTTCTTCGTTCACGTTTGACTATTGTTCACTGTGGTTTGTTGTTGTCTGAAGTCATGAACGTTAGTTGGTGCTCCAGTATAATCGGTACCCCTGAAACTCATCCAGTGAGAAACGTTCCGCGGTGCAAAAATAAGTGCGATTAAAATGCGTTAATTTTTGTGTAATTAATTAATCTTAATTAACGCGTTAAAGTCCCGGCCCTAATATATATATTATAATTGTATTGCACCCTCTTAAGTATAATATACTTTTTTTATTTTTTTTTTACTTTATTTATATCATTTTAAAATTGAGCAACTGTCATAAAACCTAATTTCCTGAGGATAAATAAAATATTCAGATTTTGAAATATTTTTCTTAATCTAAATGAGACTCTGCTCCACTGATTGCAGTAATACAAGTCGGAGAGGCCCTTCAAAAAAAGTTGAATTTGAATGGTTAGCATTGGGTGATATTCTATTAGTTATCTTTGTTGCAGGTCTATGCTAACTAACTATGTTGAGTTGCCTCTGGGCATTTTCAGTGTCAAAAAAGAGCCCATACAGCCTTTACAAATCTTATATAAGTGTATATTTACACACAGGTAGTTGTTATTTGTTTTACCATTAGAAGGCAGTAGGATAAAAGCGGAGGGGTCTCTGCAGACTGCTCAGTTTCATGAAGTGTTGCAACAAGTGTGAGAACTCTGTCTGTAATCTGTCAGGACAGTGTGTGTCTTATTTAAAACATGATTTTCTTAAAATGAAAAAAAAAACTAAACAAGACAACGATTTTGATCCTCTAATATGCAAACATAATTCATAGTGATATCAGTCATCAGAAGAAGTCATTATATCAAATGTTCTCTCCTCTTCTCTGCCTTACTCATATTCAGATTGGATGATTTCCAATGTATCTCTGTGTATCCAGTAAAGAGGGAGGATCATGAATTGTTTGGCTATACAAAAATTAGTTCAAACATAAGCATCAACAGGCATAATATAAATGCAATAAGAAGATGCTAGCACAATCACAAGTGGTTTACCTATGATAAATTAATTCACGTCTGGATATATGTGGACTGGATAAACACTGAGATACTGCAGATGATTTCAAAGTGCGTTGGTTTTCATAACAACAGTTTTCCTTGTTTATATCTGAATCAAGTTTTTCTTTTCTTTTTTAAAGAAATTATCAATATTCAATACATTAAATAACTAAATAACAATCAATGAACCCCCCCTCAAAAAAAAGATTGGGAAAAAGTGTATAGCTAACAGATATTGGATACATCATTCAAACTCATAGTACATTAATTGCCACATCGTACCACAGGGTCATTAACCATGTTTGGTGCTCTATAAAATTGTTCGCATATTCCATCAAATCACCTTGATTTCTTATTCTCGTAGTTACTTTTTCCAATATATACATTTAATTAACCAGATTCTTTCATTCCAAATGTATTAAGTTGTTAACTTTGAAACAGTTCCTTTAAATATGACATTATATTTGATCCTGAACTTACTTTGGGGCATGAAATGTGGTGCTACTATTTTAACACTGTGTCTTTTGGTTTTGGACTTTTTATTCATTTGGAGACTATCATAAAAAATGTAATGGTAGCTGCCATCTTTAAAAAGTGTCTCTGCTTCACATCCAGTCATATTTGATGAAGTCCCAGTGCAGCCAGTGTTGCCGCAGGGCTTCTCAGTGGTGTTTCTGTGGGCTCTTGTTCTTCCACATCACATGCTCCCTCCTGGCAGCAGCCACTTGTTTACATTCGATTTATCGTGGCGTCCACCACAATCACAGCTCAGCAAGTTGATGTTGACGCTGATGTTAGTGCGACCCAAATTATTCTTGAAACATAGTTTTTGAGACGCAACCGCAGTGCATCGCATAATTTCATCTCATGAACTGTCGACACCTCGGTCAAAATTCCTGAGGCGTGCTCGTGAGTAGAATGTGCTATTATAAATGTCTCAAATGTGCTCATTTTTCTTGGATAAAGAAACAGCACACATCCTTGAAATCTAATTTCTTCTCTGACTGGCATCACCCACTCTGACCCTGAAGAAAAAAGCCAGAGCTATTTTTGTTAAGGAGTAATGACAGCCTTTAGTTTGACCTGATTTGCATGATGATCCATCTCTCAGATGAGCTCAGGTTTAAAACCCCTCCTCTAACCTTCCCCTGTACTTTCATTAGCATTTTCTGTTCATTATATGACACGTGAAATCAATGATAGATCAAAGCGTTGACCTTCCCAGAAAACATCAGAAGAATCCCGATGGTTTCCATTAGACAAAAATACTTTAGAAATGATCATAATCTCTTCAGTGTATCGTATAATGGTTCACAGTGAGTGTTTACCCTTCATTAGGAGCTGTATTTGTTTCATGGTCTGCATGAACAAGCAGTGTTTCATTGGTTTTCAATTGGTTTCCATTTTAGGGTACACTGGTTTATAAATTTGGTGCGTTCCTCATTGGTTCTAATGGTTTCCATCTCTTGTTACAGTGATGACTAATAGATCCCAATGCAGTTAGGGATTGCCTTTATTATTTTTCATAACAGTGTGTCAAGATTTTTGCTGTTAGTTAATGGTTTTCATCGCAGTCTGTGAAACACTGGTTTATGGTTTCTATAGGCGCTTTCACACCAAGTACTTTTCCCAGGAATAGTTCCCGGAACTTTCCGGAACTGTACTTAAGTACAGTACTTGAGTAAATGTACTTAGATACTTCCTGTGTCACATGCGGAGACGCGCTGTGGGCGTGTTTGTGTTTACTAACAAGACTATCATGGCGGCAGCGGAGCTCAAGGCGAGTTTCTCCGCCTGGAGATTGTTATGTATGTGTCACATTCTCATTTCTCTAACTCCCCTCCTCGACTCCTATCCTCGAGACTTAGTCCCGCCCACACGAGATGCGAGCGGAGGAGCCGAGGAGGGGAACCGAGGAGAGAGGAGGGGAAGCAGCAGGCGGTTAGAGAAATGAGAACTCCTCTCCTCTGAGCGGTCATTTTAAAGAGACGTCCATTAATGATGACAGGAGGCGCAGCAGCCCTCTGTCTGATGGACAGATGTGTTCATGACGACTTATATATTTACTTTTAAATCATTCACAGTGCGGTATAATGAGACAATAACAGGCTACAGATGCGGACACACACACACACACACACACATATATATATATTTATATAAATATATACAATTTCAGAATCAAACAGAGCACTCTCATAATAACGTAACACTATCAGAGACTGGTAGTGTTACGTTATTAACGTAACACTACCCTCTCTGGTCGCTACAATGAGGAAAATAAATTACGGGCCAAAAGTTTTATTTACAAGTATTAAAAGTAAGCAGAGGACAACAAACCAACTGAGACCTGTCTGTCCGCTGCATCTACGCACGCACAAACTGTACCACACACATCTACACACTGTACCACAAACACGCACCTACAGCTAACAGCCTAACAGCCGTTGTGTATTTTATTATGTGAAGCACTAAATGGTTTTAGAAAAATATCGACTCTTTGTTTGTAGATATCTACTAAACTAAAGCAAATAAAGAGAGTAGGCCTGTAATACTGAGTGATATATATTTGACACACTGCTCTGCTTTCTGCACGGACCTCACAGCTGTTCTCACTGTAAACATCGCGTCGTGATGAAAGCAGTTAATAAAACAATAACCAGGGGATGCATGCAGAGCTGTCATTGGCTGAGATAAGTCCGGCCGTGCGTCACGACTCTTTGAAACATCTCTGTTCCCGGAAATGCATCCACGAAGGAGCCGTGGAGGACCGTGGAGGACCCATCAGTGTATCCTCGATCCTCGAAGTGCATTTAGAGAAATTAGATGTCCTTCAACATGGCGCGCTGAAATTCATTTCCGGGTCACTACCGGAGGACCGAGGAGTCGAGGAGTCGAGGAGGGGGATTTGATGAAATGAGAAAGGGCCCGAGACATGAAGCAAATACAGACATGAGACAGGGGGTGAACACCTTTCAAAGTAAAACAGGAAACAAAGACAGACTGTGACAATTCAAAATAAAACGTGAAGCAAAGACAGATCTTGACACATTAATTAATTCTGGTTTACTTGGGCTAACTGCACTAACTAACTGCACTGCTAACTATTAAAAAACATTCGCTCTAAGAGCAGGGTTAGTGTTACAGATTTCCAGATCAATGGCCACTTCCTGTGTGACAGACATGGAGGTGTATCCAAATATCATGCAAATAAAAGCTTGTCCCATCAGCTTTTATGATGTTTGGTTTGTTCTCTCTGTGGTGGCAGGTGGCAGCTGCCCACAAAACAACATGACATTATTCCTCTGATGGAAGAGGTGAGCAACGAGGCTAAGTGTGTGAATTCAGCCGACAGTTATAAAAATCTATTTTCGATAGCAGGTCGAGAGATCTTTCAATAATCTGCACTTTTTTGTTTTTTATGCCATCTACAAAAGTCTAATCTGCAAATGCAAAATTGATGCACACCTCCATCTTTTTCTGTATTAAGTTATTTTATTCTAGTGTTTCCTGTTTTATTTGCTAAGTCTGTTTCAATTGCACAGGTGAAAAATATAAATGAATTTGTAAAATGTTGTATTTTTCCTATCTTGACATCCAGACACAAGCACTTATCTGTGTTTAAGTCAAATCCATTTATAATGTTTTCTTGTATTGCAAATTAGGCAATACATTTTACTCGAGGGGACGAAGGATTCAGAGTAAAGGTTCCTCAGTTTGACAGCTTACAGATGGCGTCCAACACATCAAGAGACAGATCTGGGCTATTTCGGAAAATGGTTTGAGGGGCTTTCGAGCCTGTTGTTGAATATTTTCCATTGCCTAGAACAAATGTGACAGTCAGCGCCTCAGTATGTCGAGGCCTGTCAGGACATTCCTCCAAACCTTAAACCGACATCCTCAATTCTCACCCTCTCATCTCTCCTTCCGTCCTCCACATCGGACGTCTGCACAGGAAGAGAGGTGCACAACCGTATAAATACTACATGTACTTCTATTTCAGAGTCTGGAAAGCTCTGTTTGTACCTAAAGTGTGACCATTAACTTTTATTGAAGTATGTCTTGACTGAGTTATGAATCAAGAGTCCAATGTGTTTGTGTTGTGAAAAGATGACGTTGAAAAGCAGTAACAAGTGCTTTATTAACTTATTTATATCCAGTCAAACACAGTACCAAATGTAGATGTACGAGATTAGTTGTGGATTAATCAGATTGAATACTGTGACAGAATTTAAAACCAAACTTTCATGGTGTTTTTTTACATGGCTTGGTTGAATACTCGATTCTGATTGGTCAATTTGGACATTTCCGAGGTTGTTCATTTTCATTAACACACCGTTGCGAAGGAGAACTGACCGTTGCTAAGGAGAACTGACCATTGCTAAGGAGAACTGGCCGTTACTAAGGAAGATCAAGGGACAAGGCGCATTCATATCAATCTGCAGAAAGAAGTCCGGTCAATTTAACGTCAGCTGTGCACAACAAACACTAGTTTTCTCAATCAGAAAACACCAAGAAATACTTTTTTAATATTATTTTTAATATTTGTGGAGGGCACAAAACTGTCCCCAGTAAAGAAAAGAAAAACAGTGCAAGAGAAGGAAAGAGGTTAAAAGACAGACAGGAAGTAAACACTAAAGGGAACAGCATAAGAAGAAAGACAGGAAGTAAACACTAAAGGGAACAGCAGAAGAAGACAGACAGGAAGTAAACACTAAAGGGAACAGCAGAAGAAGACAGACAGGAAGTAAACACTAAAGGGAACAGCAGAAGAAGACAGACAGGAAGTAAACACTAAAGGGAACAGCAGAAGAAGACAGACAGGAATAAACACTAAAGGGAACAGAAAGAAGAAGACAGGAAGAAACACTAGACAGGAAGTAAACACTAAAGGGAACAGCAGAAGAAAGACAGGAAGTAAACACTAAAGGGAACAGCAGAAGAAGACAGAAAGGAAGTAAACACTAAAGGGAACAGCAGAAGACAGAAAGGAAGTAAACACTAAAGGGAACAGCAGAAGAAGACAGAAAGGAAGTAAACACTAAAGGGAACAGCAGAAGACAGAAAGGAAGTAGACAGTAAAGGGAACAGCAGAAGACAGAAAGGAAGTAGACACTAAAGGGGACAGCAGAAGAAGACAGAAAGGAAGTAGACACTAAAGGGAACACAGTATGGACTCTGGCAGTGTTTAAAGACTGGTTCATGGAAAAGTATGTTTAAGTTACGTTGCTGTTGTTGTTTATTTATTATTTGGCCATTTAGTTTGCATTACAATGTGCGTCAGGATCATCTTGTTGGTGTTCTTTTTTCAATAATTCACATTATCCCTCAATTTCATAACTTGGTGAAAACATTCTTCTTCTTGCTGTCTTGTATGGAAATCATTACTGTGTGGATGTTATTAAGTTACTCAGCCACATTTCAACATGAACACAGCAGTGTTGCATTATGTCTTATGAAACATCAGCAATATTTGATTTACAGTATGCCTCATTGTGCTACATGAAATTGTGCAGGTGCCAAAAACCAGCAATTAGGTTACGTTTAGCAAACCCCTAACGCAGGGATTCCCCCTGGAATTAGATCTTTTTTTAAAGCAAGTAAGTCAAAGGATACTGTTTTGCTTTTGTGTATTGATCTATGAGAATATTTCTACAAAGTGAACATTTCAAACAGGGTGTGATGGGCGTCTGTCAACCCCTTGTAAATTCTTCTCACTTTCAAAGTTGTTGCACATTCAGTTTCTGCTCATACTTGTCAACCCTCCCGATTTTCGCGGGAGACTCCCGATTTCATATCCCTCTCCCGGTTTCCTCCCGGGGTCATATTTCTCCCGCATTTCTCCCGATTTCTGACAAAATCAGATTTACACACCACTGTTTCCACTCGGACTTTAATACGGCTACACCATTGCTTGGTTTCCATGGTAACACGTCTCTTTAGTAGCGCGCGCAACTCAAAGTCTGAGAGGGTGAGGCAGATATTCACAGAAAACAGAACAAGAATCGACAACTACTCTACTCTCTGCTCACTCCTTTCCTGTAAAATACAGGTCCAGCCCACACATATGCTCCATCAAGGACGGTGCTACAGGCCGCAAGGCATTGCACTTACAACTACAATAAGCATGTTAATGTTAATCTAACAGCTCCGGCGATCCACTAGCACCCCCCCCACCCCCAATTTTGCATTTTGAAATGCTCCCGATTTCTGAGGTCTAAAGGTTGGCAGGTATGATTAGGGGTGCTGCTCTTACTTTCATCGTGCTCTAAAATTAGCTATAGACTCAAACCATTTGTTTTACCCGACTGTCAACATGTCTATTTCTGCTGTAAAGTTGGGCATTTTAACAAAGGTGTCTATGGACAGTGACTCTCTACTGGACACTGCCTCAAGAGGTCACTCCTTGAATTGCAGTTTTTAACACTTCCACATCGGCTTCACTTCTCTGCCGCTGAGTTTAAAATACTGTGAAGGCGAACGCTGATGGCTGCACTTTTCTGCACTTTTCTGAACTTCCTATTGCTGGTCAGGCTTTAATCAGGTCACCCACAGAAACCACATCAAATAAAATGTCGCTCTAATATTATTAGTGTCTGAGTTTCCTGAATTATAACTTCCTCCTCTTCACCAGCCTCATTGAAGAAAAGGGGTCTCGGAGAATCAGCTTCGAACATTGTTTAACGGTAAGGTCAAAAATAGCGAAATAATACAAGGTAGGTAAAGTGAATATCTTAATTGTATCCCATTGCAAACCCTTTCTGATTTTTGAAATATGTAATGGAGTCAGAGTATTATACAAATTGTCTGTAGGATCAGATGTAACCAGAAGCCTTGGCAGCAAGTAGCCTAATAATGTTATTCAATTCAAAATAAACAACTCCAATATGCACTTGGTGAGTGTTGGAGATGTGCACACAGTGTTTGGTATCCATGAGCATCTGATAGAATTAAGACTGAATCATCACTCCTTTAAAGAAAAAGGGAGAAATAAAATCGTGCCTGTTTGGCCTTGAGAGACTATCGTGCCTTTTCTATCATATCTATTATTTGTATAAGATACAGACTTGAATGACTGTAAAAATAAACATCTTGAATAGCAGTTAAAAACATATTACAGCAGCTCAGTTGTTAATGTAAATAGCAACAACAAACCCACTATACAACAGTGGTGAAGCTTCACAACCCACTGTACCCCGCAGTCTCCTGCACTCATCTAATTATAGTGTTTTTAAATGTGGATTTAACTGTGATCTTAGGAGACTTTGGAACAATGAATCATGTCAGATTAGTGAAGAAGCACAACGGAAAAACAGCAGTTTATTGACGGAAAAACGTTTTCACTGCACACACATCTGTAAACATGCCAGATGAGTCACATCCTTTATCATGTGCCCATAATCACCATCATTAAAAAGTTAGGTTGTGCAAACACCTTCCGTGACCTCCATGTTGTAATTTTCCTCAATGAGGGTGAGTCATAGTGAAGAAGGAACAACCGACAACACCACCAGAAAAAAACATGGATACTGTTGTGAGTCACTTGTGTTACTTGTATCACAAAAATGTCTCTCTATTCTTACAGGAAGAAAGGAAACAAACGGCTTTGTTGCAGAGCAGCCATTATAATCTTGGAATCATTGTTTAAAAATCCTCTTTTAGTGAGAATACCAGGTATTTCTAGACCCTTCATATTCTTTGTTGCTGTAAATCTTATTAGCCTACTGCAATTAAATGGTTAAAATTAGCATTTGAAATAAATGAGAAAGTCAAAAGCAACAAAAACACCTTACTATTACAACACGAATTCCTTGTATGTGAATATATGTTTTATGGGTACTAAGATTTGTTACTTACTTAGGTAAAATTTGTAATATCACATTGTACAAATACTTGCTTTCAAAATCTTAAAATAAGCTTTAATTACAAACGACTCAGTCTGCGCATCGACCCATTTCAGATTAATATACATCATTGTCATATCATTTTTCATCACATGTTGCATCTGGTAAAAGAGAAGATTATCTTTTTATTATTTCCCCTATGACTCATTGAGGTGTATCATAACCTATATTAATACCTAACAAATTGTTGTATGTTTTATTTATCTTAAAAGCAACTTAAGCAAATGCATTTAGAGGAGTACAATGTAAAAGTACAATAGCTCTTGAATTGTAGTGCAGTATGGCTACTGTAGAAGATTGGAAAAACAGTGAAAGTACTCAAGTACTTGTAAATGTGCTATTTGTATCTGTTACTATTATTTGAAAAGTGTTTTTAAATACACTGTATGAGTGAATTTGGTGAATTTATTCAGTTACTGTCAACAGACTCAAGCTTTGACAAAAAAGTTTGATTTTGAAGTATTTTACATTTACAGAGGCCTTGAACCTGTCATTATCTATTTGTATTGTGTATCTAATTGGTTAGCAAAGTGTCAGTCTTCCATATTAACGAATCAGCGATGACTAAGTGGGCGGGACTTAAGCTGACGTCAGGGAGAAGCGCGTAGCGAATCTACTAAACAAAAAATTGATTTTTATTATACGGTTACATGCCACTTTACAGTAGCACGTTGCCCAAAAACTACATATCCCACAATGCATCTCGTTTTGTGACATGCGCACTGAAGAGAGTTGCAATTATTTGCCCTGGACTTCTGCTTTCAGACGTAGTTATAAGTTATTACCCTATCCGATAATAATCCAATTCAGAGGCAATAATATAATATAATACATTATTTTATATATATTTATATATGTATATTTATATGGTTACAACCGGCGCTTTGAGTGTAACCATAATTCTAATGTGGCCCGCGATAAAATTGAGTTTGACACCCCTGCTCTAAACGGTAAAGTGAGTCTTGTTTGAGATGTTTTCTGTTGTTTCACTTAATTGGCACGAACGCATGGACTTTTAGCAGCTAAATGACCTGTACTGAGCTTCTTAGTGAGTATTGTTGTTATGGAATATTTATTTTGAAAAAAGAGCTTCAAAGTTTGTTTATTTGTAACGTGACCTGCGACGGATATCTTGAAACGTGGCTCTCATCATACAACTATCCAATATATATGCGACCATTGTTGATGTTAGATATACCATCAGCTGCTAGTAATACATTATACAACCATCCTGTCTCTTTAGACGAGAAGATGTAACAGAACAGAAATGGACACCACTTCAGGGAGAGGGATGTCCTGGACCCATTACACACACGTTTTGCACCCAGAACCATTTTGGATGGATATACTCCATGAGAAACAATGTCTGGGGAATCAATACCAAGTCATCGAAACGGCAAACTTGGCATAGCTAAGAATAATATATAACAAATTCCAGCCAAATTGAAATGGACCTGCACACTACAGTACCTGTATTACTAAGGAGTTGAATCTTGTTCAGAATCAAGTAAGAAAGACAACAGCATTTCCAACAATGGCTACAATAAATCTTCAACCGCTTGTATTGGCAATCGGGAGGTAAGAATAACAATAATGAGTTATTTTATTACATTATAATAGACTAGAAATGTCAAAATCAATGTCAGAAAAATGATTGATAGATCAAATATATGTGAGTAATATTCAGATTTTCAACTATTAATATATCCTGAAGGCGAAATATCTTGAAATCTAGATACAATCTCTGAATATTGTGTGTTCTTCAAGGATAAATGTGTCACTTAAGAGTTCATTCTTATTTCTGTGCATCGTTGAAATTCGCCATCACACCATATTCGTTGGGTGTGTAGATGGGAGAGCAGCGGTGTTGATTAGACCTTTCATCACCTTGGCCCTGACAGAGGAGCAGCAAGAAGTGGCTCCACTTTGCAGATTCACCTGCTTTGCAGCCTTTTACAGCAGTTGCTATGAACACTAATCTCCTTGGAGACTTGCACTAGAGGGCAAGTTGTAAGCACACCGGTAAGCCTTCTTTACAAAGTCCTTGTGTTCGTTCAATTTCTCCTGTTTGTTCAACACTTACTTCGTTAAGAAAGGTTCTGTGAGGACACTGCTTACTGCCTACACCACAATAGAACTATCACTGCTGCTACTTTCACACCCAGATAGAAAACTCACTCTTTTTGTAGTTCTACACATATTTCGTACAAATAAATCGATTTGTCATCTGTGGATGTCGCACCAACTGTGTTTTTTTTTCTTACACCAACACAGGATTTCTGGAGGTGTACCATTCTTCCTGAAGTGTGCTGAGAAGAGGATACACTTGTGACTCCATGACGGTCTGTTACTCGATGTTGATCATGCATCACGACTTCAGCAGACCACTAATATGTAGAGTAACGATTGGGTTCTGGTTCACTAGCCGGAAAATTATTCTGTACCGAACTCAACAATGTTTATTGAGTCATCAAGCGACAACATGTAAGTTTAGAAAGGTTGAAATACATCAAACATCATATAACTTGGGGTTTTAAAATGTTGATTCTGGATAAAACATGTATAGAAATGTGCTTTCAATTTCGATTCTTTAAAAAAAAAAAAAAGAACTGATGGGCTATTCTCCAACTATTTTTTCTTTACTCTTGCTGACTTGTGTCGACACAGCATAGCTTAGCGGTAGCACTTTCTGAGACTGACGGAGACTCCCTTGAATGATGTCATCTCAAGGCATATATAATTTAGCCTCATAGCTCACAGTGAGGTCATTATGCTCTTACTGTGTGTGTGTGTGTGTGTGTGTGTGTGTGTGTGTGTGTGTGTGTGTGTGTGTGTGTGTGTGTGTGTGTGTGTGTGTGTGTGTGTGTGTGTGTGTGTGTGTGGAAAAACTACATAGCTTTTAATTTTTTAACATAACACTCATGGGTTTCATTGGCGGACAGCATTTGCACATTTGTAACATGTTGATGATGAAGCCTTCGAGTTGCAGTTGAAAGCTTCAACTTGGAGACCCTTTTTTTGATTACACGAGTTAGTTGAACACTTTGGAAAAAGCTGACTCTGAGTTTTGATGTTAAGATTTAAGCTGAATCATGACAAGATATTATTATAGAATTCATAGCGTTGGCTGATGCTGCCGGAAGGCTTTGAGCTTTTCATTAAAGACACCCCAGATGTCTTTGGCCTTTGCTGTGGCACGGGACATGTAGAAATGGGTGGAGATCTTTGAGGAAAACGCCTTCTCTGTACCACATCAAAGACCAGGGAGGAGACGCTGATGCCTGGGAGAACACACCGTCAGACACACAGTCTTGCATGGGTCCTTTTTTGACAGCTCAGATAGATGGAGCCTCAGAGCTGATTGGTTGTGGTTAACAGTGTGGTTCGGGGTCACATGAGAAAATATGACAATTTCATTAAGCTGTTTGAAGTACTTGTCGACATACAAGTGAGACAGGACCCCCACTGAAACTGACTTTTACCCACAGCAGAAAAAACATAATGCGAACAACATCTTGTTATTTTTAAAATATTTCTTTCACAACTTTTAAATCAGCACAGCTCTCCACTTTAAATACAGCATATAGTATTTTTCATATGTTAGTGTTGTACATTTGTTATAAAAGTGTTACAATTCTTTTTTTAAATAGCTGTAATAACAGTCCTATTTGTATTTGATTTTGTTTTGCTACGTATTATTTTTTCTGTACCATTTGCCCCAAAGCAAATTCCTTGCATGTGTAAACCTACTTTGTAATAAAAACGATTCTGACTATTACATAATTCAATTACAATTCACCTCTTTATTTCTCAAGGTATGGCTTCAGTATTTAAGGTTTTCAAATATTGAGTGAACCCCTGTACGTAGGGGTGTAACGGTTCACAGAATTCACGGTTCGGTACGTACCTCGGTTTGGGGGTCACGGTTCGGTACAAGAAGAAAAAGCAAAAAAAAAGTCCCAAATGCATAATTCCAGGTTTGTTGTTATTTATTTTTTAACAGTAGTGCAAGTTTCAGTATACAAATAAGGAACTCTAACATTTTGAATAATTAACTTACACAGTTAAAAACAAACCAAAAACAGTACCACCCACTCACACACCCACACACACTATTATGTGTGTAATGTGTACTTGTAAACCGCCTTGATGACTTCGAGGTGTGAAGATGGGCGTAGTGGCGCAGTGGGCTGTGTGTTGATCATCAGATCAAGGGGGCATTGGGGAACACCAGTTCGAAACCCGCCGTTGTGTCGTTGGGCAAGACACTTCACCTGAATTTGCTCCTGTGGGTATTGTCCACAGTACATGACCGTTAAATGAGTGTAATGTGTATTTGTAAAGCGCTTTGAGCTCTGGAAAAGCGCTATAATAAATATATGGAATTATTATTATTATTATTATTTTACATTCAGAGTACGCAATATTTGTTTTTGTTCAAATGGTCGCTGTTTAAAAAAAGGCAATGATATCGTAATAAATGATTGCCGTGTCTCCGCCAAGAGACCCCTGACTAATCATAGCTGCCGTCTGGTAAAACCTCCATGAATGTTAGATGGAATGAGTGATGGAAAAATTAGAGAAGAAATGTAACATTGCTCAGAACATGTGCTTGATATCGACTATCTTGATTGAAAAGGCAAACAACATTAATATATGACTCACCCTTTCCTTTGTTCGCGCCACCTAGCAGCACGCCTTAAATTCCTCTTCCTTTTGTTTAAAGTACTGTAATCCTATGTCCAACTTCACGAAAACAAGTCAAATGTGT
>NW_011358447.1:52256-60552 GCF_000735185.1 Notothenia coriiceps | reverse complement strand
GCTCATATGTTGTGTGTCAGACGATGCAATCTGTAGTAGTCTTTTGCAGCCCCTTTATCTTTCTATCACTCCAAGTGGTCTACAGTCGAGTGCAATCCAGTGAGCTGGTTATTTTTTCAGACGTGGACTTAGTTATCCTGGCCCTGAAACCAGTCATCTGGTTGAGTGTAATACAGCTACACCATTGTTTGGTTTCCATGGTAACACGTCTCTTTAGTAGCGCGCGCAACTCAAAGTCTGAGAGGGTGAGGCAGATATTCACAGAAAACAGAACAAGAATCGACAACTACTCTACTCTCTGCTCACTCCTTTCCTGTAAAATACAGGTCCAGCCCACACATATGCTCCATCAAGGACGGTGCTACAGGCCGCAAGGCAGTGCACTTACAACTACAATAAGCATGTTAATGTTAATCTAACAGCTCCGGCGATCCACTAGCACCCCCTCCCCCCCCATTCATGTTTGACTATTGTTCACTGTGGTTTGCTGTTGTCTGAAGTCATGAACGTTAGTTGGTGCTCCAGTATAATCGGTACGCCTGAAACTCATCCAGTGAGAAACGTTCCGCAGGGCAAAANGTGTGCCTTGGCAGTCTCCCAATTTTGCATTTTGAAATGCTCCCGATTTCTGAGGTCTAAAGGTTGGCAAGTATGTTTCTGCTTCATGAAAGATGAGCGTTTTTTCTCAGGTTACATGCCTTGGGCTGGTGAAGGGCGTTACTGACAGTGATGTGAACAGTAATGGTGAGGACAAAATGTTGGCCTTAATGGAGAGACTAAACGATGTTAGTTTTTCCAGTTTTAGTCCTTGTAGGGTTAGGGTTATCTTGCCAGGGAGTCATGACATTGGAGTTTGTACAGCCTATTCCAGTGTATTTTGGTAAATCTGTGTTTTTGTATTTCCTTTTATTTATCACAGCTCTAATGTTTCATCTGCATTTGTCCCAGCTACTTTTCTCTGTGGCCTACTGAAGCATACCATGCCTTGGTTTTATCTAATTTGGGTCATTTAGTTTGTTTAACAGGGCCCATTCCTTACCAGCTACTCTGTGCCAGAAAGCAATATTCATTATTACTGGAAAGAATTTGAATGAGTCACTTGCAGTAGTGGCAGGATGAGAGAGAAAATGGCTGCTTTGGTTTACCAGATGCCAGTCCTTTCTGCCCAAAAACCCAAAACATTAGTTTTTGTATGCATTTAAACAGGTTTGTCCTGGATGTCTTTCACAAGGGAGACCTTTCCGAGAATAAAAGCAACACAGAGTGTCAATTCAATTCAAAACCTTTATTTATCCAGGTAAAATCCCATTGAGATCAATGATCTCTTTTTCAAGGGAGACCTGCAGCAGTAGGTTCCACATGAAAACATAAAAACATAAACAACAGAACAACAAAAGGACATCATACAGCAAAATGTACAGGGATTACAATTTACATATCTATCCACATGTCCAGGTACCAACAGCATCTGATTTTGTAGCATCCAACCGAGCTTTAAAAACATGTAGTGGTACTAGCTTAGTCATTTTCCATTCTTTTTGCAGACTGTTCCATGTTAGTGGAGCTGCACATCAAAACAATGTCAACAATTATCTTTAAAGCACATACATTTGACCTTGGACTTGATTTAGGGTAACAATATTTTTAAGTTTGAGATCAGTCTGATGTTTATTTCAAGCAGAAAGGTGCAGAAAATCCTAACGTTTTATTTCTGTATCTGCAAATAAGGTTTTTTGTGTGGCCTACATGGGTGTATCTGAAGTAGTCTTACAAAATCCACTTGAAGTCCATTGTGAAGTTGAGGAAACTCAAAACAGTTTTTATTCCACATCTTTCGCATGCAGGAGTTATCATGCTGGATGATTTAAACGGATATGATGGGTAGTTTGATGTTGGTCAGATGCAGTTAACCAAAAACACATCAGGTTGGATTGAACTTGTGACCCTAAGACTTCAGAACAGTCAGCAACCTCTCCATGAAGAGAAGGCACTCGCCTGGACCGACAGAAATAAATACACACAGAACACATGCATACACACATGGCAGAACTTACATTAAACAGACAACCTCATACAAACACTACATGTATGAAGATGAATAACGTGTGTGTGCTCCACTCATATAGACACATGTATTTATACACAGCTCATCACACAATCTCTGCTTTCAATGTTTATATCTCACTACCTTTGCTCCTTTAAATAAAAGCTGCCAAACGGACACATTTTTCACAGTGGTGGAAATGTTTGGTGTATATCCGGGTCTGGGTCTCATTTATCATATGTTCCACACATATTTATGTTTCTGGTTTGGCTTAAATCTGAGCCAAATGCAAGATGTATTGCAGACAAACTTGTCTTAATGCAAATATTTGAAGGTTTATTTTTACAATACATGAAAAGCTATAATTGGTAGCACTCATTATCTGGGAGATTAACGCCTAAAATGTAAAAAATGTGTTAAAGCTAAGCAGGTTTTGTATGTTGTATGTACTGTTTTCTTTGATGTATTTGCTTCCTTTCTGTTTTGTGCACTTATTTTCTGTTCTGTGTTTGTTTTTATTCCTTTGAAACTATTGATTAAATCTGAGATAATGTATGCTGTAATTAATGAGAGTAGGAATGCAGAAACACATCCTGAGACGGAGAGTAAAGGAAAGTTTCCTTTGAACTCACATACAGTACACAATCATCAATATTTTGCCATATGCACACATCTAGATACACACGTCCAAGCTTAAATGCAATCACATATTCAAGCCCTTGTAGTATTCACACCATAAAGCCCAACACACCCTTAAGGTGATGTGTGTTTCAGACCATAGAGATGAGGGTCCTCTGGGTGTAACAGGAAATCCCTGTGCGCTGTGGGTGCGCTGATTTCATTGTTCCCCCCTGGAAACTCCTGGACAAATATGCATGTGTTCCCTGTGAAATCAGAGGAAATGTTCCACATCGCTCGGCATCAGGACACGGGTCCTCAAGGGAGCGCTGGCCGGGATGTCCTGAAAGGTTTGGAGAATTCATTAAATATTCATCTGCAGCATCGAGAGGCTCGTGGGCTAGAAGAAGGTCAACCTGTTATGACTGTAGGGATATAAGGACAGCAACAGTCTACAAATCTTCCATCACAAACTGAAAAGCCAATCGTTTTGGCTAAAAACAAACAAAATAAAATGTTTGTAGTACTTATAATATGTGTCGGCTTATTTGAAGCTAATATGCAGGATTATTGATGTTCTATACTGTTGCATGATTGCACTCTGAACTTACTCTATTGATTATAGCTAAATGAATATTTTCGGCAAAGTGAACGTTCTGGCTTCAGGCTGGTGTTAGAGCACATGTGTCAAACTCAAGGCCCGGGGGCCAAATCAGGCCCATGGTGGATTTAATTTCGGCCCGCATGATAATTTCTAATTACTATTAGGCCCTCGAATAGTACCGATTTTTTTATTTTGACCCACTGTGTATTTGAGTTTGACACCCCTGTGTTAGAGGAAAGTCAAACTTGGACCCATCGGATATTGACCAGATGATACAAACCCTATTGGAGCATGCGCTAATTGTTGGGTGTTCAAATGTATCCAGCGGGCCTAGACCACATTTTTACTGACCCATTAGCAGCTTCAGATGCAAAAAGTAGCCGGTTTACAGCCACAGCTTGTTGCAATGCACTCGTCAATCAGTTCTGAGATTGCCTTTTTGGGGAATGCATTCTGCCTCTTGCTTTCTACACTGATTTTTGGCATGCTACAACCAAAAGTGAAACACTGCTTTTTGGTCAATAGTATTTGGACTGCAAAGCGGAAACGAAAACGCTTCTAAAACCAAAATATGGTAGAGTTTCCAACTGGTCATTTTAGCTTTTTATGCAGAATCTGTACGTAAACATTGAAGGAAAATTGATTGGACGGCATTTGGAGGCGCGTGGCGCAGTGGGTTGTGCATTGGTGTTCGGATCAGGGGGTCACAGGTTCAAACCCTGCTGCAGTCAGAATGTCGTTGTGTCCCTGAGACACTTCACCCCAAATTGCTCCTGTGGGGATTGCCCACAGTATTGAGTATGTAACTTTGGATAAAAGCGTCTAACAAGTAACATGTAATGTAATTTAACATTCTGGTTTGTTTTTTTTTCTTGCTTTTTTTAGGTGGAAATCTCAGTCTGACTAAAAAAGATCAGGTGCTCACCAAAGCAATAAAATATATCCTCAGGGGATCATACCTATGGACGAAGGAGAGAATTTGAGGGAAGTTAATGTCAGGAGGTCGACAAAACAATCATAATTTCTCTTCTGGAGCCTCTTCACATCCATTCTTTAAATCATGTATTTCTTTTTTTAAATGCCCAAACTTTATTGAGCTTCATCGCTGGAAGAAAAAACCTCTCATAATAACCTCAATACACCATTGGTATCCAAACTGTCTCTCTACCCATTTATCTATCTATCTATCTACCTACTGTATCTATCTATCTATCTATCTATCCATCTATATCTATCTATCTCTCTCTCTTTCACTCCCTCCTGTCAACACCCTCCTCTCCCCTCCTCCCCCTCAGGCCACCTCTCTGAATGCTTGTCTGTCAGAATCCTTCTCTCGCTCTTTGTGTTAATCCACGAGTATTGTGCTGTTGTATTGTTGCTTTACTCTGAGCCAGGGATCCCCCCAATCACTGTAAATANGATCAGGTGCTCACCAAAGCAATAAAATATATCCTCAGGGGACCATACCTATGGACGAAGGAGAGAATTTGAGTGAAGTTAATGTCAGGAGGTCGACAAAACAATCATCATTTCTCTTCTGGAGCCTCTGCATATCCGTTCTTTAAATCATGTATTCCTTTCTTTAAATGCCCAAACTTTATTGAGCTTCATCGCTGGAAGAAAAAACCTCTCATAATAACCTCAATACACCATTGGTATCCAAACTGTCTCTCTACCCATTTATCTATCTCTACCTATCTATCTACCTACTGTATCCATCTATCTATCTATCTATCTATCTATCTATCTATCTACCTACTGTATCCATCTATCTATCTATCCATCTATATCTATCTCTCTCTCTTTCACTCCCTCCTGTCAACACCCTCCTCTCCCCTCCTCCCCCTCAGGCCACCTCTCTGAATGCTTGTCTGTCAGAATCCTTCTCTCGCTCTTTGTGTTAATCCACGAGTATTGTGCTGTTGTATTGTTGCTTTACTCTGAGCCAGGGATCCCCCCAATCACTGTAAATACCCAGCATGCATCGGTTCTGGTCTGCTTTGCTGTCACTCACTTGCATTGTCTCTGTGCGGAGGTCCAGACCCTGGTTTCTAAACAAAAGAGGAAGTTGTTTACAGATTGCTCATCAATACGCAGGATGCTCGACATGCCGCATCAGCAAATGAGATGCAAAGAGCGGACTGATGCATGCAGGCAGGCTTTTTACTAAGACAAATATTTTGCAGAGATGGAGCTGCACTGGAAAAACATCACTGGACTAGAATAAATACATCTATTTCCACATTAATTTATTTGTCTATTTATTTATTCCTGTATTTATTGCCTAATTTATTTATTTCTCATGTTTTTATTCATACATTATTTTACTCATGACTTACTGAAGCAGTCACGTGGTATCGACGGGCAGCGAGGCTTCGTTTGTCATCGATGACGTCACTGGCCTAAAACGATACAAGCCTCGATACACGCTTCACCTAAAACTTCCTGGATTACTCGAACCACGCTCCGAAGTGTCGGCGCAGTACGTAACATCACTACCAACACTTTACTTCCAGATTGTCTTCGTGCCATGAGCCTTAGCTTTATAGTTTAAGCCTGTCTGTACCTTCAACCTGTGTTTTTTTTATCCAGCCTGTTTTTCCTGTATTTCAATTTGCTTGCACCTGCCTTTTAGAGTCGTGCTATTGTTTTAGCTTTTTCTTCTGTGAATTGTACTTCAGAAAATATCCTCAGGGGACGAGAAATATGGATTTTGACTGACGGAAAGGTCAAAGGATCCCCAACATAATCATCAGTTTTCTCCTGTGGAGTCTCTGAATATTTGTGCTCCATAGTGATGTCCATTTACATGCACAGAAACCTCTAACACACTAAAGGAAATGGAAAACCCCAAAAAGCATAACAGGACCCTTTCAAATCTTCTTCAATCACAGTCAGATATCGTGTTGACAAACATCATAAACATATATGTTGTGAGAGGTCGTGGGTCGGATCAGATCCCATCCTCTTCGTCTCCTTGTGAAGCTGCCTGAGGAAAACCTCTTCCTGTTGTGGTTCCTGTTTGGGCTTCTGAGGAGCTGCAGTTATTCTAACAATGTTGGCTGATGTGTTCATGAAACAGCCAGAGACTCATGAATCCAAGCAGACCAAAAGGAACGTGTGCGGTAAATCCACTCAACAGGTAGAACAGTCTGTCCAGATACAGCAGCAATAATAGCGGCTTATATGGTTATAAATTGTTGTGAAAATAAAAAATGGGTGTTCATTTGAGTGTTGAATAAATGTAGTGAATATGTGGCTAAAACTGTACTGGAGTAGAAGGAAAAAGGTATAAAATGTAAATACTCAAGTATATTACAATTATGTCTCAAGTATGTGGTACTCGAGTTAATATACTTAACTATTTTCCAGTGTGCATTTACTCAAGTACTGAACTTAATTTTGAGAGACTTGTACTTTAATGAGTATTTCATTTTGTTTTGCTATGTACTTTTACTCCACCACAATTCAGAGGCAAATGGTTTACTGCACTTTTACCAGCTTGATAACACTTTAATGATCAATAATTATAAAACATATCATATATATTATTCTGAAATGAACCAATCTGCACAATGACTACTTTTACTGTCGCTACTTTAACTATATTTTGATGATAATATTTTTCTACTTTCACTTGAGTAACATTTTGAATGCAGGACTTTTATTGTAACAGAGTATTCCTACACTCTGGTACTTCTACTTTTACTCAAGTACAACATCTGAGTACTTCTACTTTTACTCAAATACAAGATTTGAGTACTTCAACTTTTATTCAAGTACAAGATCTGAGTACTTGTACTTTTACTTAAGCACAAGGATCTGAGTACTTCTTCCACCTCTTTCCATCAGTGTAAATAAGGCAGCCTGCTGGTTTTCATGCTTCATCACATGGAGAGGCTTTGTGTATTCATCACAGGGACTCGTGGGTGTCCCTGGCTAATGCCTGGAGGCTGGTGCTCCACAGTAGCGGCAGTCAGCTCCTGAGTGTCCCGGTGCAGTGACTCTGACTCTGACTCTGGGCTGGTTCTTGTGTCTCCACGGCCCCCCGCGGCGCTGCTTTCCATACGGGGCGGGGTGCCACTCAGTGCGGCGCACAGAGCACCGTCACAGCAGCTCTCCCGCACCGACAGCCCGGGAACATGGGTCTGGAGAAGGAAAACATGGATACCAGTGTGTTTATGGACGACGGCGAGTTCAACAGATCCATAGAGCCCATTCTGAAGAAGGGGAAGCTGTACGAAGCGGAACTGGACCGAGATCCGAACGATATTAACGCTCAGTTGAAGGTAAACTATCATCAATGTGCGGGCTTAGAAAGTGAAACTTAGTGACAAAGTAGCGATTGCCAAGATTATGTTTCTACATTAACTTACTAATGAGGTCATATTGTATCTAACACACTCGGTTATGTGCAGCTTGAACACCTGGAAGTCGTGTAAAACCATCATAAAGCCATGGTAGTTGTTTAGCTCACTGTGTGTGCCACTGTGTGATCTGACAGGTTGGTTTTGAAGATGTCATCGCGGAGCCCATCTCCACACACAGCTTCGACAAAGTCTGGATAGGAAGCCACGCCGTGTTTGAGCTGGTGAAATTCATGCTCTACCGGCTGCTCAGCACTCTGCTGGCCGTGCCCATGGCGTTCATCCTCGGCCTGGTGTTCGCGGTGCTCAGCTGCATCCACATCTGGTAGGAGAAGCTCCTCGAAACCTGCAGCTTTCTGATAAGTGTGATGTTTCTGTGGATCTTCTGGCACAGTGCCCAATGTTTTTATAAGTTATTATAGTTTTTAGGCTTCATTTCTTCCCCAAAATAGTATACAAACAAATCATAATAGAGTGAATGGCAGCATAAGCTAAACCTATACATATAATAGCATTGCAAGAGTCCTCTCCAGCTGATGTTCAGGTGTATATCAGTATGTAGTGTCTCTACTTTAAAGAGTCCTCTCCTGCTGATGTTCAGGTGTATATCAGTATGTAGTGTCTCTACTTTAAAGAGTCCTCTCCTGCTGATGTTCAGGTGTA
>NW_011358447.1:27107-48878 GCF_000735185.1 Notothenia coriiceps | reverse complement strand
GAGCCTGAGAAACTCCACCGGCGGTCATACGATGGCTTAAGATGCCCTCACGAATGGCCCGATGTTGTTACGATCAGAGCCGAATTTGAACATTTCCTTAATCGTGTGTCAATTTCGGGACAGTGTGACAGGGGCTTTAGCGGTTGACCAATCACAACAGAGCCGGCCAGCTAACCAATCAGAGCAGGTGCTGCAGCACAGGCAGTATGAGAAAAATAAAGAGCTTTTTGAACATTAAAGCATGGAGACATGTCACAGGAGAGACACTAAATACATATGAACCTGAAAATTAGATGATTAGGGTCCCTTTAAAGCTGTGACAACAAATTAATTCAACACATCATCTCATCTAAGACGCTTTTTGCAATCTATGTCCAGAGAACTAAACAAAACACCTTCAGTTAAACTTTACATTAAACCATCCATATGTGCACTAAGTTGAACATGTTTTAATAATGACTGATATCGTTTACATTTAGAGGAATCTCTTCTTGAATGCTTATGTGTTCAATGTGTGATGTTGAATGTATTTTGAAAAGGTTTCTGTGATGTAGGCGTAGTTTTGTTACATTTGCATGACATTTGAATGCAAACAAATCCCATTGCACTGCGTTTGCAAGAGTTCCTTAAGCATGAGATGCCTCGAGCCATTGTTAAGTTGCAATAAAAGCCCAGAAAATGTCAAAAACTGAAGGTATGAGATGTTTCCAAAGCAACAACATCACATATATAATCAAATAAACATCCCACAATGAGGCGATTAACTCAAAATACCATCAAAAGCCAACTAATGATAGGCTTTGCATTCCTTTCAAATCGACCTTCACAACTGCGATCACATTTTTACTACTTCCTCTCGAGAATGGTCTCCAGTGGAGACGTTTCCCCTCACATGACCCCCCCCCCTCTGCTATATAAAGATTCTCCGAGGGGAAAAAGTCTGTGTATGGCAAACTCTGCATGCATGTCAGTAATGGAACTTATTTGATGTGGCCAGGTGATTGAGGCCAGCTGCAGGAGAACAGCGTGGGTGCCTTTTCTTTTAAGAATGCACTGTGTGAGTCTGTGTGTGTGTGTGTGTGTGTGTGTGTGTGTGTGTGTGTGTGTGTGTGTGTGTGTGTGTGTGTGTGTGTGTGTGTGTGTGTGTGTGTGTGTGTGTGTGAGTCTGTGCGTGTGTGTGTGTGTGTGTGTGTGTGTGTGTGTGTGTGTGTGTGTGTGTGTGTGTGTGTATACTGCTTGTACAGTCCACACATGTACTCTGTATATGTGGGGCGTTGTGGTCACGGTGCGTTGCAGAATGAGGGGGTTTGCTGGGAGGGATTCCCTGCTTGTGATTTTCATTGGGGCTCACACCAAACACACGCTTCCACTTGGCAGAAATGTCTCATTGACCTCACAGTACCTCAGAGAAGCTGTGTACAGCAGCACACACACTGTAAAAACAACATGCTTTATTCTGAAGTCTTCAAAGTCGCACTATAATACAGTTTTTAAGTCTAAATGAGGTGATAGTGTTCAATAGTCATTTCCAAATTGTTAAAGGAGACATATCACACGCCTTTTAAGTTTCATTCCTGTATTCTAGGTGTCTTCTTGATCACATTTACATGCTTAAATGTCTGCTTGAATCTACCTGTAATCACCCTCTGTCTGAAACGGTCCGTTTTGGAGCCTGTCTCTTTAAGACCCACTCCGAAAAAAAGTCCAGTCTGCTCTGATTGGTCAGTGTTTCCTGGTCATTTGCATACAGCATTTTGTAGTGTAATTGTGACATTACAACCTTATGGGAGTCCTGACGTCTCGTTAAAAGTTCCTGCAATGTGGCATCGGTGTGCATTTCTCAGTATGCCAAGCATTTTGATACTTTAACACCGAGACCTGCTTTATAATCCAAAAGGTCATGAAAATGCCCCTTTTTGCTAAATGTGACCTCACTAACGGTGGCATTTGACGTTTTCAGAGCCCTTAGATATAATCACCAATAGTACAAAGCAAAAATGCTCCATTAAGAGTAAAAGTCTTGCATTCGTAATAATATGTTGATTATGATCAGAAAGATGCCCCAAAGAATATCAAAAGCTATCTTTGAATGGCTAGAAGGACCATTGCAAAGGTTTTATTGTTATGGTGTAGTTTAACGTACTGAGGCTAGTGCATCTGAACATTTTGAATGCAAAAGATGTATAAAATAGCTTAAAATTAGACTAATTGAATGAGCTAAAAGTACCTTCTGATCGTTCTTAAGTTCAGGGCTTTAGTAAATGTACTTGCTTAAAGTCTGAGGTTCTCTTCCATATGGAGTTTCCATTGTTCACAGTGGACTTGCATGTGATTTCCGATCATTTGAGCAGGGGTCTGTTGAGTTGATTAGAGCGGGGCGGGACAATCGTAAAGCTGAAGTCTATTCTGAGCCTGAAGGAGAGTCTGACTCACTGTCACAATGGAGGAGCTTTGGGAGGGAGAGAGAGCAGAGAGAGAGGAGGAAGAAGAAGGGGAGGCAGAGGCAGAAAGCTGCTCAAAGTGTAGATGTGGCACAACTGGAAAAAGGTTATTTATATATTCTGTTCATTTGCTTTTTGTAGCACCTTTTCTCCTTTCTTTCTAACTCCAATAAACTAAATATATAGTTTTTCCTTTGCAAAAAAAGCAATGGGGAACTCATCATGAAACCATTTCCCTTATTCGTCACATGGTTACAATGTACTATAACACATGCACAATAACAATGTTACAATACACATGTGGCTTTCAGGCATTTCACGTTTCAAGTGTCACATTCCCAAAATCATGTGATCTGCAGATATTTAACACGTGAATGATGCGATGAAGCCGGTTTTTGAACGTTTCACATGTGATGAAACTCACATTTACTTTCCACCTCATTCACAGTATTGCAATGGCATAAGTAGCTGGAAAGAAGACTGTGGGTTTTATTCTCCGGAAGTTTTTCGTTGTACGATGTCTAAGGACAGAGGGTGTCGTTTTCTCAAACTGCTGTTGTATTTGCTGTAAAGTGTCCTTACTGTAAGGTAATTATTATATGTACAGCACTTCAGCTCGACCAAAAATCGTTTTAAAAATGTGCTATATAAATAAAACTTGATTTGATTTGAAAATGCCATATCAGTTTAGCTTCACTGAATGGAAGCAATGATATTAAAGTCAAATCACTATCACCGAACAGTAGAGGCTAAGGATCACCTCTCTAATCAATCATGTCAGACTGTCCTTTCACTTGGAGCCTGACAGCAGCCAATACAAAGCAACACATGCACATTTGCTCCTGTGACGCAACTGCAGGCATGTAGGGAAAGAAGGGAGTGAGAGGGGGGAGGAGGAGGAGAATGGGAAAAAGGAGGGAGGAGAGATTGGGAGTGGTGAGGGATATCCCCTCAGACTACCACTTGGCTACTTGGGTGTTTCCCTGTTTTAACAAGGCAGAGTTCAGGCATTTCAAACAGCTGACCCCCTTCTCACGCAGCGAGACCCCCCACTCATGAACAAAAACTCCCCCAGCTGAGGAGAGGGAGGCCGGGCACAGGCAGCTGCTGCTCCCCGCTCACTGAGGACGCGTCAGGTGGTTTTCCAGCGCTACCAGTCCTCTGCTAACTCCTTTAAACAAAATAAACACTCCGTATTTACGCACCAGGCCGCGCTCTTATGGAAATAATTCCCAACAGCAAGGCGTGCATCAGGGACTGTGGGAAAAGTGCGTTCCAATAACAGGAAACTCGTAATGTTTCCTCAGTTGGAGCGAGGATGTTCACATGTTTGAGTCTGCTGCTCGTGCAGGGGAAAGCTCATTGTATCGACTGAATGGGCTTCAATAACTCTGCTAAGACTTTTCCTAATAGGGGAAAGTCAGCGGGGCGGAATACGGCGCTCGAGACAGTGCGCAGGAGAACTGCAGTGCGCCTCTGACGCGCGCATAACACCAGTTTGATAGCTTTCGCTTCGGTTTCCCAAAGTTTATTTAAGTAAAACACATTTTTCAAGCAGCTACACTTAGCTTAAGTAAAGTGCGATCTCTTCAAAAGGGATTTAGCTGGAGTTTAAGTTTCAAAAGCACGCAACAGCTGCACCATTTCACCCCAAAAATAAATCTTCCAGCCCTCCAGGTTTGACTCACCTTGACAACATCGTCGTTTATTCGCTTCGGGTCCCGGTTGACCAGGTCGATCTCTTTGGTGTGGATATCATCCATGGTCTTCTCGTTCATGCTGTCGTTGTCCATGTCTTTGTTGTTAGGTTTGTATATGTTCCCTTGCTTTCGGATGAACGGCGAATGCAGACACTCCTGTCAGGGTCCGGAGGAGGCAGAAAGAGAAGAAGAGTGTGAGGAGGAGTGAGGAGGGAGAGTGCAGAGAGACTGGAGCAGAAGCAGCCTGCCCCGCAAACAGGGATGGGTTTAAATGAGTAGAAAGTGAAGCACCACACCCCTCAATCTCGCCGCAAGGGGTCCTCACCACCCGGAGAGAAACCATATCCTGACCTGACACGCTGTTTGTTACAACCTGTGTCCATGGCAACCGTTTTAAGAAATGAGTAAAAGCACATACTCCAAATGTTGATTATCCCCTGACTAAGCGTTTTCCAAATCATTTGGGATGCTTTCTGAGCAATTAGGTTAATCAACTGTGATTTTTTATACCACTCCCACAAATATATGGGCATATTTAAAGTAAAAACACGTTTGATTTCCGTATTCAGTGCCTTAAAAACGCAGTGCGTAAAGACTCCATTGTTCGGCACATCACTCTTTCGTGGATCGTTCTCCCTTTCACTCCAAACCATATGGATTTATAATTTAATTTTGAACATTTTCACGATTTTTAACTGAATGCTTCTGTTTTTATAACAATTGTTGGGTATACTCTCCTTTGCGCTTTTACGCACGAACATATAACCTTCCGCGTTATGCGTAAAAGCAATAACCGGTCCTTCTGTTAATAAAAGGTTTTAGCTGGTAAAATCTCACACTCACATGCTAATGCACCTCAATGGTGCTTCACATTCCCCTAGAGAGTGTGTGGGAGACGCGTTCATGACTAGGCGCCAGAAAGATAACGATTGAAACACAGCGGACTAACATCCAAATGTCCTTCATGAATGCAACTTAAAAGCAATAATAAGCAGCTCCTCGGAGAACAAAAGTCCATGTAAATTAAAAGAAACATTCAAATAGTGCCCTGTGCGCATGAGAAGCCATACTGTACCTCTTCCTTCTCGCCGTCCTTCAGTCCTCCTGTCATGCTGTAATCAAGTTTGAACGGATAAGCGCGGCGTAACGGACAAGAAGACAATATTGGAAGCGGAGTTGGAGGCGTGGAGGCGAAGTGAGAGGACTCTCTTCTCAGGGACCTGTTTGGTCATCTAATTCCTGCCCTTTTTTTGCTGAACGTGACAAGAATGTAATCCCAGAGAGGGGAAACCTCCGGGGTTTCTACGGTGCGTCTTTGGAGTCACCTGAAGGCGAGAGGAGAGAGCCACCCTGTAACCTGCCAGACTGGAGAGAGACTGGAACTAAAGGAGTGCTGTAACTCGAGTGGAATAACTGTATTTGGGGATCAAGGAAGAGTATAGTAAGCTTACTGTTCAGGCGAAATGTGGGCGTTAATTGAGGATGGCAAGGTGTGGATCTGAGCCATACCTTAGCCTAAGGGAGGCACATTCATACAGTGTCAAATAAACCCCACTAGAAATCAAAATAAAAGGAGTTTTTCTTACTAATCTCAATTTATTTAGACATTATGGCACATTTAAAACCCAGCATGTCATATTTCACTTTGTCTACCCTCAGAGAATAAGTGTATTATTATATTTACAAGTTTATTGAACCATAACTTAGTGAATTGCCACCTGTTATTCCCAGCCTCACTGTTTGGAAGCCATGCTGGTCACTCTGGTTTGTTTACATTCTTCTATCAGCTCACCTTGGAGTCACAGCTGCTCACACACTCAGCTGTTTTCAGCAGAGGATATGAGAGGAGAAATTTCTTTGGTGTGTGTCTGTTGGGACCTGCGCTGAAATTACAGAGAGTTTTGTCAATTCATTTAGTTTGAATCGTCTTTATGCAAGATCAATATGCACATGCAAGACACGTTTGCTCAGAGGTTGTTTTGTTAAGTCTTGTCTCGAGTCCTTAGGGAGTTTAAAGATTCCAGTAACACTTTTAAATACTATGTTTTCTTTTGCAATTGTGTTTGAGACGGGGGTGAGTTTGGGTATCTTTACATTTCTGTCGACCACACTTGACAGCACATACAGTATCCTGGCATTACTGTAAACAACTCATCCTAACAGTAACAATACGGACCACCTTATTCCATCTTTCATCGTAAATCAATAAACTGGATTACTCAACAACTTGGACGGTGCTTATTTCGATGGATGCTCAGCGGTTAATTTTTTTTTAGATAGTCTCTTAAGACTTTATACTGCGTCTCCTTTTCTTTGGAAACCTGCTGTACCTTTCATAATGGTATGACACCTTTTGTTTGAGATTGTCAGCATTCTCCTCTTGAACCCACCCTGTAAGGAAGAGGTTGAGTTTTAATGATCACTGAAACTTTCACACTGAGGAAGAAGCCAAGAGATTGGAGCTTTTTAATCTCCTCCTCAAGCCTAAACTAAGCCATGGAGAAACATTTGATATCACTCATTCTGCTGGGTTTGATGCAACAACTTAGTAAGAAAGAGTGCAGTAAATCTTAGTATTTTTTAAATGTTTTGAAATGAAGCACTTTGTGAAGTTAGCGTGTTGCTATGCACAGTATGAAAATATACTCAGTAACTTGTTCTTTAACTTCCCAGGTGTGGCACTGAACACAGATATAATAACCAAATGAAAACCTGTTTCAAATAAATACTTCTGCGGAGTCACAGCACGCTGCACCACAGTTTCTGGCCTGAGGGACACATATTAGCATCTTCTGTAAACACTACTCGAATATGAGATCATTTTTTAGAACTAAATGAACAATTCAAATTGAGGAAAATTAAAGATTAGCATTCAGAATTAAAGTCAACCGACAGGAGACCGGACAACCCGTCTCACGGCATTTCGTGTTATAATCACGAAATTAATTTAATCTATTGATTCGTGTTCACCAACACGATTTCCCAATTTTTTTTGTGTCACACAGAACGATTTTAAAAGCAATGTATTTCTATTGGTAGTATGTTTCACGCCTACAACACGTCTTTTTGTCCGGTCGGGTCTTGGAAGACCGGAAGCTGTGTGGTTCATAAAAACATGTTCTTACTCAATATCTTACCGTAAGCCTAACCCTTTTATTTTAAATCGTATAATGTCTGAGTTTTTTTGCCGTCCGCGAGGAAAAGAAATGGGGCTCAGAGCCTCAGAATACTGAAATCTGCATTTTTTAAAATCTCTTTTTCCTTCAAATTTGTTTTACATTGCTTTTAAAATCGTTGTTGGTGAACACGAATCAATAGATTAATTTCATGACTATAACACGAAATGCCGTGAGACTGTGTTGGACAGGAAGTGATGTCATGTGACTTCTTCTGAGGCATCCAACCCCTTTCTCTTTATAAAGAACGTGAATCCTGGTTCCCTAGCAGAACAGGATCTGTGGGAACTCGTTCAACTAAACTCTGAGGCAGTTTAGGTTTATTAGACTCTCAAAAACTTGCAAATGTGTCAGCGCACTGACAGAAGAGGTTTTTAACAGCTGATTCTGCTGCAGCACATGTGGCGTTCTCACGTCAGAATGACCTTTCTGACATCGACCAAGTGATGCTCGCTCTCTAAAAACTGGTTGCTTAAGAGTGGAATAAACTCACAAAGATAACGACAAGTTTGTATATCATAATGCAGACATAGACTTGATTTATCACAGACTTATGATGATGGGTAACGACAGGCAGAGATGGGAGAAGTACTTAGATCTCGTACTTGAGTAAACATAGAAGTACTCAGATCTTGTACTTGAGTAAAAGTAGAAGTACTCAGATCTTGTACTTGAGTAAAAGTAGAAGTACTCAGATCTTGTACTTGAGTAAAAGTAGAAGTACTCAGATATTGTACTTGAGTATACTCAGATCTTGTACTTGAGTAAAGTAGAAGTACTCAGATCTTGTACTTGAGTAAAAGTAGAAGTACTCAGATCTTGTACTTGAGTAAAGTAGAAGTACTCAGATCTTGTACTTGAGTAAAAGTAGAAGTACTCAGATCTTGTACTTGAGTAAAAGTAGAAGTACTCAGCTCTTGTACTTGAGTAAAGTAGAAGTACTCAGATCTTGTACTTGAGTAAAAGTAGAAGTACTCAGATCTTGTACTTGAGTAAAAGTAGAAGTACCAAAGTGCAGGAATTCTCTGTTACAGTAAAAGTCCTGCATTCAAAATGTTCCTCAAGTAAAAGTAGAAAAGTATTCTCATCAAAATATAGTGAAAGTAGCGACAGTAAAAGTAGTCATTGTGCAGATTGGTCCATTTCAGAATAATATATATGATATGTTTTATAATGATTGATCATGAAAGTGTTCTCAAAGCTGGTAAAGGTGCAGCTAGTTTGAATGACTTTGTATACTGCAGGGTAGCTTGTGGATTTACTCCAGGTGGAACTAAAGTCTGATTTAACACTTGATTATATTTCACATCATTCATCCACATCTGTAAAGTAACTAAAGGGATTAAATACATGTAGTGGAGTAAAAGTACACCAGTCACCTCTGAACTGTAGAGAAGTAGAAGTACAAAGTAGCACAACATGGAAATACTCACGTAAAGTACAAGTATCTAAAAATTGTACTTAAGTACAGTACTTGATTTCCCACCTCCACCTCTGGCTACAGGTATAGATGTAGTTTCATAGTAATGTAGTTCACTGACTAAATCAACACAGACTGAGCTTATTAGACACACTTGGCTCTGCAGAGGTCATATTTCTTGTTATATGTTTGCTTATGTCGGTGAATTTGAACTTACAACCTGAATACACATTTAAAAATGACTAGAAAATGAACAATATGTGTTGGATTTTTAAATATTGACAAGCCATTCCAACTGTTAGCAGAAAGGCGTGTTAACAGCTGCTCCAGATGCATATTTACTAACGCCATCACACATGCTAAGTTTAGCCAGGAATCCCTTTATCAGAGTGGGACTGTCTGTGTTATTGATATCAAAGCACCAGGCAGTACGGTGACACGGTGCAATGTCACCGTACTGCCTGGTGCAACGTCAGGAAACGCAGACACAGTCATTTTATATCATAAGGCTAATAGTAGTGTTAGCAAACACACTGTATGAAAGTAGTAAAATAACATTATTAGGTCAAAATATATTTGTTATGGAAGAAATGGGGGTAGAATAAAAAGTATGCAGCAGCAATATGGGTTAAAGTAATGGGACAAAAGCATAATAATATAAAATAAATATAAAAATACATAAAATAAATGTAAAAAAATATAAAATAAATTACAGATATTTATACAAATATAAGAAGTACAAATGTGCGCATTGTAGTTTAGAGCGTTGATCATCAAATCAAGGGGCGTTGGTGAACTCCAGTTCGAAACCCGCCTCGGCCGCCACTGCGTCAGGCCGTTGTGTCCTTGGGCAAGACACTTCACCCGAATTTGCTCCTGTGGGTAATGTCCACAGTAATGACTCTTACATGTCTAATATGTGTAATGTGTAATTGAAAAGCGCTTTGAGAACCTGCAAAAGCGCTCTAATTAAAAATGTGATGCATTTTTACAATATATAGCCCACAGCTGTGTATTGGTACAACTAAAGATGTTAATAATGTTAATGACGATTACTATATACTATTATATGTAACATTTAAAATGTATAAAGTGGGGGACAGTTGCCCTCGGTTGACCCTAAACGGCCCGTCCACACACAGGCATGAAAAAATCTTTCAAAGCTTCGCCCATTCACTTGGAATGGGGTGACGTAGAAGATTTTTAATCTTCGCCGAACTGCATTGTGGGGAGCGGAGCATGGCTTTGCAAGCATCGTGAGCATCAAAAGTTGAGCAATGTTCAACTTTTGATGCTCCCGATGCTTGCGAAGCTGGCATGAGCCAATCAAATCCCGTTTATGCAAATCCCGCCAGTGCAAGCGCTAGCCAATCAAACCGCGTGCAAGCTGGGAGAGCCAGACCGCAGTTCATTTCCTCATATTCCAAACGAGAAATTACGGTAGCAAATCACCCGGTTCTTTACGACCAGAACTATTTACCGGGATACAAACCAGAGGAACCAGGCATGAAGGGAGGTTGCAGAGACAGTGGGTGAAACTTGTAGGTTTTCACCTGTTTGGGGAGTTTATATCCAGTTTACTTCGTTTTAACATTGCTATTGCTTTGTATGTCGGGGGCGGGAGATTCATTTGATTGGTTGTTGTTCGCAAAAAATCGCCAAGCTTCAGACACGCCCAGCTTCAAGATTTTTTTCATGCCTACACGGGCCGTAACCAGGCAGCCTGTGTGCTGCGTATTGCTGTATTTTTATTTTAAGCTGTAGTAAAGTTAACGTAAGTAAAGTAAAGTAAGTTAACGTACCTGGGTTTGTTAATTTAAAAAAGACAAGCAATGTCAAAAAGGGTGTGCACCTGACCTGACCTGCTCAAGAGAACAAAAGACGTCTGTGCCTTCCCAACTGAACACCATTTAAGATAATAGCAGGTATTTATAGCTGAAGGGAATTGCAGAAGAGTAATAGTTGTAGTAAATAATAGAATAAGTGGTAGACGTATGAAAGCACTGCTCAAACCTGAAGTACAGAACATCCTGCTGATATATAGGCCTATATAACGTTGCTGCTGTAGATGAATATTGTGTGCAGTTTGGAGGTGGAGATGTTGCGTTGCCTCAGGTGATGTTCCATCCAACCAGAGCTCTGTAGGAAAGTCTCTAATGCAATCTCAGAAAAGTGATTTACGAGACCTCTCAGGCACTCAGCTGCAAAACCCCGACCACACTAATCTCCCGTGACAGAGGAAGAAAACCACACACACAGAAACATTTACCTTGAGGAGAAAAGAAAGTCTTTATTTTGGTCATGAAGACAATCTTTAAAGGCTGTTCCAGCTCCAAAACGATTACACAAAGCATTCAAGAACATATAATGCAAACAAATTAAAGTAGCGTTTTCTACTGGCGGAGGCAAGTTAGGGTATGATTTATGATTTATTTACCCGGGGTTGTTTAGAGCTACATGGTATTGCTAAGGGGAGAAAAAGCATCAAACACACACCTGTATTTTTCCACTATTGCATCTGAGGGGAACAGCGCACATTTTCTCTGAGGCTTGTCATCAGCCTTACATCCATTAAAGGATTAAAACACAGCTGGAAACCATACATATAACTTAACAGTGTTTACTTCTGCTGTGTCCGATCTTCTACAAGTGCAGCAGGTTAGCTTGCAGTGTAATGTTGAGTAGCAAGTTCATGTGCTCAAAGTAACGTATTGCCTCATATGCTAACTGTATTTTAGAACAGGGATCATTTCACCTGTGTTCATTGACATCTTAAGTTTGATAATCAAAGTAGCACATCCAGCATTAAGAGAAGAGCCAGGAGTAAAAAGGAATGACAGAAACTCTCCAACATGTTGTTTGTGTCTGTTTATCAGAGGTTGCTTGTGACAAATAAGCATTTCATTTACACTCAGCTGCATATTCTTTACTCAGATTTTCTTGATATCAACTTGTTGTACGGCCAATAGAAAGGGGGAAGTTTGTACCTTGAACTCAAACGTATAAAAAACACATATTTCCGTCTGATCCTTTCTAACTGTAGAAATGTGCTAAAACTCAGCCTACTTTCTAGCAGCGCTGCAGATAACAACAGCCTCTACATGAAATATTCCTGTACCAGAGTCTCAGACCAAACACAGTACGAGATGTTCATCGTGCCACTCAAATCAAGTTCTTATATCAGATACCAGCAAACATCAAGAATTGGTTGTTGCAAAAAATAATAACTTAGAAAAAATCTCTTTTCGATTATATCCAATCCTGTTCTTGATCATAGTTCAATCAAGTGTTAAAAACAACTCTATTGCATAAAGTCCATGATAAAGATATAACTGCCCAATATTAGCCAAAGCACAGTGACATCAACACAGCAAAATAAGCCTTAACGGTACGTCCACACGGCAGCGTCGCGTGCTTCAACGGAGACGCTTCCCATTCACTTTGAATGGGGTGATGTCACGCTTTGCCGAACTGCATTGTGGTTCCATCGCGTCGCTTTGCCTCCGTTGCTCACTTCGAAAGTTGAGAACTTTTCAAGCGTTGACGGAAGCGCTCGCCAATCAAATCATATGCCAGTACAAGCGCTAGCCAATCAAACAATATGCCAGTACAAGCGCCAGCCAATCAAATCATATGCCAGTACAAGCGCTAGCCAATCAAACCATATGCCAGTACAAGCGCTAGCCAATCAAACCATATGCCAGTACAAGCGCTAGCCAATCAAATCATATGCCAGTACAAGCGCTAGCCAATCAAACCATATGCCAGTACAAGCGCTAGCCAATCAAACCATATGCCAGTACAAGCGCTAGCCATTTGTGCGGGGCNTTCACTCAGAATAGAGTCGATGATGCCAAAAAACAGCCGCTTGCACTCTTGTTGAATGTCCACTTCGCGCTGCCCAAGGCTTTCACTCACCACGTAGTCAGACTACGTGGTGAGTGAAAGCCTTGGGCAGCGCGAAGTGGACATTCAACAAGAGTGCAAGCGGCTGTTTTTTGGCATCATCGACTCTATTCTGAGTGAAATGGCTGCACGTTTCAGCGAGCGTAACGGGAAATATATGTCAACTTTGGACGCTTTGGACCCCGCCAGTGTGATTTTCCTGGAGGCTGAGAAAGTGAAACCACTACTGGATTTAACAAACACAGACATGGTTGAGGCACAGTTCCACAGTTGCGCGAGAGTTTTTGAAAAGCCCGGTGCACAGGCCAGGGAGGTAGAGAGAGGTGACTTTGAGTCACCTTGTTGGCAAAGGAGTCCAGGGTATTTAAGTGCCATGCCAGGCGGGTAATGGACAGCATTCAAACACGCCACTAACATTCGGGGCATCAACTGCTACATGTGAAACTCGTTCTCCACGTTGAAGGAATGTATGTATTAGTGAGCACAGACGCAGCATGTTGCATCGACGCAAAGCCCATCTCATCCAGCTGGCCTTTGAGAATGACCTCAGTAGGAAAATTCAAGAGATGAGTGGAAGGAGATGCTGCTGAGGAGGTTCCACTCGTCAGGAAAGAGGAGACTGCAACTCTACTGAAGGTAAGAGCTGGTTATTTTATCATTTGTATTGTTGCTACTGTTTGTTAGCAATGTGGTTATTGATCATCCGTTGTTGGATATGTTAGATCAGCGCCTCTGATCTGTGGAGTCTGTTTTGATGTTGCTCCGTTATGTTTTCTCATTCTATGCAGCATCATGTGACATGTCACCGGCGATGACATGTCACATGATGCTGTGACTCACCGCCCCCCCTCGGTTTTCAGCTGCCCACCCCCTCTGTACTGAGCTGGAGCCGGGACTGCTAAACATATGGTATAACTGCTTTTTGTAATGAAATACACAATTGGTTTGGGAGCAAGAAATCTTTTAATCGTTGTTGCCCAGGCTTGCCGAAATGAATGGAAACTTATCTCCCGATTATAACATTGTGTAACTTGCTGCTATTAAATACCGTCAAACTATGTGCAATATGTGCTTTATGTGCAATATATACTTTATATACATATGCCATCTTTAATAACTGTAATATATACCGGGCTGCTAAATCCTAAGAACTGCTACAGGATTTGATTTGTAGATTTGATTTGTTTTTTATCCGTATTTTTGAAAATTATGTAACTTTTTATCTTTTTTTTTAGCATATTGTTTATTATATTAAAACTTAGTACTTTTTTAGCATATTGTTTATTATATTATAACTTAGTAATTTTTAACGCATGTAAGATATGAAACACTAAGCTGTCTGTGGCTCTTTCCAGCTGTAACGCTGCAAATTTCCCCTCTGTGGGACTAATAAAGGTATTCTGATTCTGATAACGGGACGAATTTCTACAAAGGGGCACACAGCAATGTAGTGCCGACTTTCTTACACGCCGGAAGGCCAATCGCTTTTCTGTACCCCGAAATCCGCTCATTCTTGCTCTCAGTGTGTCATAACAAACTGTCAAACTGTCAAGCTGTCAAAACTCTGTACTCAAACCGGAAGTACTCCACCTCACACCCAGCCGCCGGAAGTTGATATACGCCATCTTGTGCACAGAGCCTATTGGTGGCTGACTAAATACTTTTTTACCCCACTGTACCTATGTGCCATAAAAGCTATAAAAAACACATAAATGAGCCAAACTAGGTGACATGGTAAGTCATTAAAATGAACATGTGCACAGTAGAAGTATTGTGAGCCAATTAAGCATCACTGGAGCTCCACGTTTCTTATCCTTCCGCTGCTGAAATTGTACTCAATGGATGAACTCTTATTTCACCAACATTTGCTAACAAGTGACCTTTAAAAAAAGTATATATTATGAGGAGTTTTAAAATATTTCCGTTCTCATTAGGAACGTGCATGTGATTGGGGCTCAGAGACACATTCAGGGTAGAGAAGCCGAGATGTGATGGAGATAAGGGAAATATAATATTAGCATTATGCTGATTTCATTTCATACATTTAAGCTTATATCATTGGCATATCTTTTGTAAGTTTTTGTTAAAATAAAAGCAGAAAAGGAGCAAATACAATAACACCACTACTGCATCTACTTTGGGATGCGGTCAGATGGATTCCCAAAAATTGTGTTGAGAAAAGGGGATGAACTGACTGCTGATCCCTGACCAGGAATGTCACAATACCAGCAATTGAGTAACCAAAACCAATAACAGTGAAATGATACGATGCTTCATATAATGATACATGTATTATTGCCTTTAATCTAATCAATATTGGTTGAAACAGCTGTGTTTATTCACGTTTCTCGACCAAAACTAAATAAATTAAATTGAATGCATCACGATTACGTAACAACTCTCCATTGTCCAATAGTATTATAAATGGAATGGTGTCCATCTCAACAAGGCTCTGCTATTCGCAACGCTACTTTACAGGAAGAAAAAAAGAGTGTGGTTTTTCTACATCATCTCTTGGACAGCATTAGTGTCAAGCATTGATGTGATACCTGCGGCATTGTGGGAAAACAAGTACCATTGTATTTTCACAATGTTGACATTGACTAGGTACAAAATGACTTTTTTGACATCCCTTATTCTTCATGTCACACCAGATTGTTGACATTTTTAGCTTTTAGGGAAATATTCTCCATCCTCTGAGTTATCGTCTAGCACCATCATGAGCTGCATTATTTATACCTGCAGGATTAATGACATTCCCATCAGCCTCAGCTATACTGTGTTTTATGTTCTAATTAGAGAATGGGATAACGCTGACATGGCAAACTAAGAGCGTAAACATAATATTTCTGCTAAACAACTGCATGTTCAAATTGCCATTGTTAGCATATAAGAATGCTGACATCAGCATGTTGCTCATAGCCCTGTTGTGAGACAGAAGGGATACATTATTTTATTTTTGTTACAAGTAAATCTGGTCCAATCTAGTAAAGAAGAAATCATTATATGACGAAAGGCTTAATCAATACTATTAAAAAAAATTATGGTTTTATATTTAAAGCCTGCCTTTATAACTAATTTAAATGTAGCATGAAATTTGCACACCACCTTTTCCAAAGAATGGAACTGTTGTGCCTATTCAAGATAAACTGTGGTCTTTTGTCCTGCCTTCTCAAATGTTTCTCAATGATTCTATAATCGAATTTCACTGCGAGTAGTCTTCAAATGAACAGGCAGCGGGCTGATTTTCAGTGACACTCAACACTGGCCTGAATCTTTTCCCATCATTATCACCGGCTCTGGGAATGTGCTGCTCGTCGATACCAAAGAGGATTTACGGAGGAGGCTGGTCATTAGCTTTACAAAGGCTCAAATGTGCAGCACGGGGGTGTGTTGGAGTGCTCGGGCACATATGGCACATTATTTATGCATGTCTGCTTTGCCATGGAAAAGAGCCAGTGTTCATACTAGTGTACATACAACATGCACTGCTATGCCAGTATGTTCTGTACCCTTCTTTTATTATGCTTATGAGAAAACATTGAAAGCCTTAATCCACACTTTAACACCATGTCTACAGGAGGACCCAAGGACACATCTTTACTGTGTTTAAGACATTGTTAGTTCATGTGTATTTTCTTTATGCGTGACTGTGGTTGTTAAAATAAAATAATTTACAAATAGAGTGGTGCAGAAACGACTCCTAACACCTGGAAATAGCTTAGCAATATACCACACTTCCGGTTCCCTCCATTAGTTTTTGGTAAGCCTGAAATTAGGTGTGGTTAACACAAGCTGAAGAGATTTTCAAGTGTTGTTCTATGACATCAACTACGTCAGTAAAGACCCCACTGGTGAATGTCTGAACTACTATAAAAAAAAAGGGGTTGCTACGAAAGTGGCTTAAAGAAACAACTTACTACTACTAACGATTACTAACGTTTCATGTGGAACATTAGCCGTCTTTAGCTCAGCGGTGGTGAGATGAAGTTGTGCCACTGGTGAATGTCTGAAGCTTCTGTGTATCGTAAAAACAGCAGTTGCAAATAAGTGACTAAATGAGACTACTTAAAGTCATCAATCTGACACGAGACCGCCTTCAGCTAACTGCTGGTGAAGCAGTAGTGTTAATATATGGAGATTATCCTGCTGAACAGTAACAATACAACAATAATGTGTGTTTGCCATAGAGCTTATTTTCTGCAATATTCTGAAATCCAATGGGAACATTTTATAGTTATTGTCAAGGGAGCCCTTGAGATGCTAACGTCCCATTCGGCCTACACAAATACATCATTGCAGCAATCTATTAAGAATGGATTTGAAGTGTAAGGGGTTAGTGTAATCTGAAATCAACACCACATAGATTGGATATGTTTTGACATCTGCATAACAACAATGCAGAAATAACAACTTTGGAGTAGTATCAGAGCGTACAAAACATTTACATAAAACTAGTTTCATACATGTTTGTGCCTTTTGAAAGCAATTCTAGAACCCTGAAGGCAGGAGAGACTGAAAAGAGTCAAGGGAAGCTTATAAAAGTTAACAGCATTTAATTACACAAAAGATGCGGTGGTGTACAAAATGAAATGTGCGAGTGGAGGCGCTCTCCTCATCATCCAACGACCGGTCAGTTCAGGTCAGGGGGTAGAAGAGGTCAATTCTTTGCTTGCTCTTCCTGTTGTCATCTGAGGTCTTCTCCTATTGGCCGGCGTAGGGGGGCGGGTCCAATGCAATTCCTGCCTTTTTCTGTAGCTAAATTACATCATTCTGGCGTCTGTGGTTATTTAAACATTCCCTAATAAACGTTATTCAGCGGCAATAAATGTGTGCTAATCCCAGTGTGCTCAGTGTACAACATCACATGTCAGTTCACCTTCAATTCACGATATGAAAACGTAGCATTTCGCCACATGCTAATGCTAACCGGAAATGAAGAATTTTCAGAATAAAAGTGTTAAGTTAATAGTGTGAACTTCCGGTTTTTTAGAATAAAACTGATTTAAATTAAATAGTGTATTTAATTCAAATTACGCCATATCAACATTGATTTTAATTTCTAACAGGATCTACCATGTTTTTTTGTTGCCAACATTATCTGACTCTTCCACCTTCTCCCTCTCCAGGTAGACTTCGAGGACATAATCGCCGAGCCTGCAGGGACCTACAGCTTTGACGGCGTGTGGAAAGCCAGCTTCACCACCTTCACCGTCACCAAGTACTGGGTTTACCGGCTGCTGACGGCGCTGGTGGGCATCCCCCTGGCGCTGATCTGGGGAATCTTCTTCGCCATCTTGTCCTTCCTGCACATCTGGGCCGTGGTGCCGTGCGTCAAGAGCTACCTGATCGAGATCCACTGCGTCAGCCGCGTCTACTCCATCTGCGTTCACACCTTCTGCGACCCCTTATTCGAAGCCATGGGAAAGTGCCTGAGCAGCATCAGAATCAGCACCACCAAGGAGGTGTAGTAGGAGAGGAGGAGGATTTACGGAAAGAGGGGAGGGAAGATGGGAGGGCTAGAGCAACACAAAAGGAGGGGAAAGTCAAAAGAAGAAATGGACCTCTGGAAAACGAGTGACTTTTCCAGATGGGGCCAGGTTGTGTGGAAATAAAGGGGCGTGGTCACATGGCATCTGACTCCGCCTTTTTTTCCAAAAGCTGTTTTTTCTCTCCAGTGTTGGTGTTACCAAACGGGTGGGCACAACAAATCAAAGGGTCGTTCTCCAGGGTTTTTATTTTGTTTGTTTTTTTCATTCTTCACTGTTGTTAGGCAAACCTGTTTTTCTATTTTGTTTTTCCACATGATGTAAACTCCTTTCAATCTTCCTGTTTCTGAGGAGAGCTTATCACTTTGATTGAAGAGGGGTGTATCTCTCGTGCTTATTCGTGTTTGTTTTTTGGAGCCGTTGGGCGGGGGTGGGGCGGTTTGGTTGGTTGGTTGGTTGGATGTCGGGGTTTAGTCAGGTCAAAGCAGAGACAAAGAGTGAACACTGCCAAAGTCTATCTGACTCAGCAAAATCAAAACAAGCCGAAAAGCACAGAAACAACCCCTCCCTCTGGCCTCCATGACCTCCACATCCACAAAATCATCCGCCCACCCCCCACCTCCACCCTTCGCTGGCTTTCCAGCAGTCTGACACACTGAACCTGCCCTCGTTCCTGCATGCACCTGCGTCGCCTTGCAAACAAATCGCCGTCCGCCACCGCCACTCTGCATTCGCTTCTTACTTCACCTCCACCTCAAATGTTTCCAGTGCAGGTTTCATCCCCATTATCCTCATGACAGTGTGACAGAGAATGTTAGTTATTTGATGTTTGCAAAGAAAATACTCTTTCTGACCAATTTAGGCCTTTCATTCTTCAGTGAAGCTTCTTTTGAAATGCTCCATAGTGAATGCTTCTTTTGTTTCCCCTACACTATGAATATGAAGAACTTTTGAGGGGTTTAACTTCAATACCGTTGTTTTTAATATCCTGTATGTACTGTATGGTTGTCTATGCAGCAATTGAGAAGCTACGGCCTCATTCCAGTGCACTAATCTATGAGAAAGTATTGTTAGTGAATAGCACTAATGAAGATCTTCTGTCTATATTTGCAAAGGTAGTAGAGTACTAGCAGCTACGTTTGCACTCTGCACTTTGGATGTGCAGACACAAGCTTGTGTGGAGAAGTTTTTTAACGCACTGTGGTACTTGCACAGGTTAATGCATTGGAATACAAATAATGTGAGATTGAGTGTGTGATTTTGGATGCATTTGTTGCCATATTTTTGCCCCTTTTTTGTCTTCTTGATTGTTATAACTTCCCCATTGTTCTGCCCCCCTGCTTCTTGACTGTGGACACGATGCTGAAAAGCGTCAAACTGATGCCTCCCTCCCAAGAGATTGGTGCAAAGAGGGACTGTTGGGTGGGGTTTCTGCATTTAGACAGGGGTGGGGGAGGGTGGGGTAGGTTTTATTGTGACACTAAGCTCGCTTTGACTCAGTCACCTTCAGTCTACCTGCTGTCTTCTCACAGGGAAGGTAACATTATAGCACCTGTTCCTTGAATGGACTGTTTTTAAGCTCCAAAGGTGATATTTTTATAAGAAAATATGTTTTTTTCCTTCCTTGCTTTTACTGTACAATATCACGCTGTGCACATTAAAATTTAATATAATCCAGTGTGCATTTGTTTGTTTTTTATCCCCCGTTTCTTTACCAGGATGGATACACTGATCACCAGCATGTGCCTCTCACGAAAGTCCCACATTAACAACAGATTGTTTGTTCTTTTTTTTGCTTGTGATATTGAGTCATACCAAATCGAATTATGTAATGATTCATAGTGGTGACTGGTTTCATTAATCTGTTCTGCAGGAACCAGATAATCGTGGAAAAAAATACATAAGAAGGAAGCTAATGCAAGAGCAGCTGAAAAATTATTTCCAGCAGCAGTGCTCTCCAAACGCTCTGCCGTATTTCTATCAGAGTCTGTGGCCTTCAGTGTTGCTCACAGGCTTTTTTTTTCTGAGCCTGGCACAACATTTCCATGGTTACTTGATAAACAAATAAAAGCGTTGGGCAATGCCGGAGTCTCTTGACTGCATTTAAGTTCATTTTCCCCCAAAAGCAGGCACATGTTATGCAGTCCTGGACTCTCGCTTTAAAATAGAAACATGTTTAATGAGTCACGCTAACAGAGGCTCATTGTTCCCATTTTTTCAAGGGTGATTTAAGGATAAAACAGATACAAAAGAGAAGTTAACTGCCACTTGAGGTTTTTGTTTCAATTTATGGAGCAAACACTGTAGAAGCCAAGGCCTAGTTTGTGCCTGTCATGTAACATTTTTTATTCACATGGTTACATTGAATGGCCAAAGGTATTCGACAGACAAGAAAACCTTATGTGAATGTTGCATTTTCAAAACCATGTGCATCTGCTGCTATGATATCTCCTACTAGGAAGGATTTTTCAAATATTTTTCAGCCACACTAGAGAAACGTTCTGCCTTTTAACCCCGAGGTTACAGTCAGGTCAGGTACCAGTGTTGGTCGATATGTCCAGGCTAGCATTTGGTATTCCAGTTCATCTCAAAGGTCAGAGCTCGGGGCTGTGAACTTCTTGTACACCGATTTGGGAAAAGTATTTCTGTATGGACCTGGTTTTGTCAAGCATTTGCACCTATTTAGAAGCATATTGCCTAATTTGTATTGTTAGAACTGCAGGGCCAAAAACATTAAAAGACCAAAACTAACTATAGGTAAACCCAAGTCTACACATATCTTTTTTTCAAACATACTCCTGCTGTGGCGTGCAATTAAACCACTGACAATTTCTTACTCAAAGCAAAGAAAGTGCATCAACAAAACTAAAACGTATATAGTATGTTTATTAATATTATATTTCATTATTGCAGATGTATGTCTGACTTTCCTCTTCTCATGCTTAAACATATAGCCTATTCTTTTAAGGAATAAAAGTCAGAATTTAGGAAACTGTTTGAAACCTTTATCCAGTAGGTGACACATTTGTTTTTTCTGACAAATTGGGTCCAGAACTAAAGGCAATTCTTGTTTTCTCCAAAAAGAGAAAATTAGTTTTCAAAAAGATAACCTAATGGTAACCTGTATGTTAAATGAGAGGTACAAACTGGGCCTAAAGGTTGCATTTCCAGTTTGCATATCATTTAAAAATTAATTTAAATCACAAAAAAAAAAGAAATCATGCAAAAGAAAGATATGCTTGAATTTGGGTCAGAATTACAGTTTCTGAGTGTCTATTTGCACCCAGGTGTAAATAGAATTGTTAGCTACGGACACCGGGTGTAAATAGCATTGTTAGCTACAGACACCCGGGTGCAAATAGCATTGTTAAATACAGACACCGGGTGTAAATTGCATTGTTAGCTACGGACACCCGGGTGTAAATAGCATTATTAAATACAGACACCGGGTGTAAATAGCATTGTTAGCTACAGACACCGGGTGTAAATAGCATTGTTAAATACAGACACCCGGGTGTAAATAGCATTGTTAGCTACGGACACCCAGGTGTAAATAGCATTGTTAGCTACAGACACCGGGGTGTAAATAGCATTATTAAATACAGACACCGGGGTGCAAATAGCATCTGCCTTGAAGTT